>NW_004524662.1:6339115-6347814 GCF_000260255.1 Octodon degus | reverse complement strand
AGAGAGAGAATGAACTGAAGACATCTCTGTTTTTGTTCTTCAGGGAGCAAGTACAGCACCGGAAGCCTCACAATTCTCACTCCACTAGCTATTTTGGCATTGTCTAGACAGAGTTTCCATGCCCTTTGTGTGGGATAATAGTAATTTCATTAATGCAGGCCATGTGGAGCAAGTATGGCATGCTTGTGGGGCCTTGGGATCAATAAGGAGCCTTTAGATTTAAGACTAATGATTTTTTGTGTTCAGCAAAAGTCAAAATCTTTCAAATTGCCATTGTTGGTCCTGATTTTTCCCCAGAGTCAGAGGTATGATAAATCACCATGCTTGCCACACAAGCAAAATGCGCATCAGAAGAGACTTGAACTAGACCAGAGATGGATAATATAAGCCCTAAACATCTTAATTATTTCAGTCTTGAACTGAGCAAAACCCTTAAGTGGAACTGTGATAACAGTGACTATAACAGCAATAGATACACTAAACTCCCAAGATACAAGTATGACCTGGCCAGGAATGTGGGCCGATAATGTCTTCCCAGTAGAATTTTAAGCAGTTGAATGGATGACGTCAAATGTTTTTGAATGTATCTTTAAACTGTTGTTCAATGTACATAAAATTCCACCAGACTCTCTGATTTAAAGCCCTAGAGAAGGCCACCAGGCTCGTATGGAAATTAGCTAAGCATAATTTATTCATGAAAGGAAGAAAAGCTGAATTAATAAATACATGAGTATGTAAACTTATAACTGCATAAAGATCTGTAGAAAATAGAAAAGTCAAGCTTCATGTGTTAACAAAAACCCTCAAGGTGTGACCACTTGGTCCTCTCTTACAAACAATTCTATTTTGAAAGCCAGTGTGAAATAAATAAGAAAGAAAGAAGTGTGTTTATTACTTTTTGGAGGATCTCTTTTTTTTTTTCTTCAAAAAATGTAGACCTGCCTGGTAGTTGCTGTTCTATGAGAATCAATCTAAAAGAATTATTTTTTAAAATATTAATGAAGGCACTAATTCCAGACATTCAGAAAACTGCTTCTCAGCAGGTTTAAATCATACTCTCTCCGTCTGGATTCAGCTCTGAGAGCACTTTCACAAAGTATTGTCATAAGTGCAAGGTCTTGCTTTATGGCAAGAGTGGCTATTGGTTTACCCTGATCATTATCATCCTTATGATATCATAATCTATATCAATATCATCAGCCTTATCAGGCTTTAATTCGATGGTGTGGCTTTTATTCAGTGGAATTGGAATGAAGCACACTATTATACTTTTTAAAATTCTATGGCAGGAGTCTTGCATTGTATTGAGTGTGTTCTAAACTTTCTTGTTGAATGTTGAGCCTTCTGGCTACAATTAAGACCTACTTGGACTGTGGCAGCCTGACTCAGCAGAGGTATTCTCTAGAATTTGATCACCAAGAAATAAAGTCTTATTTCCTCCATTTCTTGTAATTTAGTCAGAGCATTTGAAGGGAAATGGAGTATTTCTGTCTATTGTCATTATTGATTACATCCTTTCAGTAATTAAAAACATTTTCCTCTAATTCCATTTTAGAAAGTATCCATCTAATTCAAACATTGCCATCATCAAGTAATGAACAAAATAAAGGCATAAACCTTTTATAATTAGTCTTAAGTGAAAATTATAATGCACAAAAACAAAGGTGAATCAGCAAATGCTCTCTGTTTATAGCCATGATCAATAAAATGGAATTTTTATTTAAAATAACATATAAGTCTATTTGCTACCCATAGATTGTTTTACAATATTAGCTCATTATATTCCTATGGCTACCCTGTGGGGCAGATAGAATTATAAGCATTTTATAAGTGAATAAAATGAGGTAGCAAGGGGTATATAACTGACTCAAGATTTCGTAACTAATACGAACATGTTGGAGATTAGGTCTAACACTGTGGAGAGATACTTAAACCAAATAGCAAGTCCTCATTATTTTCTAATCTCAGTCCTTTTATGTGTTAGTTGGATCTGATTGTTTTGGGACGAAGAAGGGTTCCCTCACCATAATTTACATAGGGCAAGAATTTTTTAAATAGCTGCTCATAACCCTTGTTGCAGTATTTTCATTTCTTTTCTTGAACACACTCTTTACATGAGTTTGACAGTAGTCAAGTAGTCAGGATTTACACTGCCAGCCAACCAATGGAAGTATATATGTGAAAACAGAAGAATATATATAACTATCACTGTCTTTAAAAATATTGCTACAAAACTTAGTGGCTTGAAATAATGATACCATTTACTTACAAGTAGGTACTTCAGGCAGTGTTTGATGCTGATGACTTGTATTGGTGTCTGTTGGGCAGATCAAAGGCTTGGAGTTGAAATCTTCTATAGCCAGACCTCCATGTAGTTTGAATGGTTGATGCTGTCTGTCCCCTCTGACTTCATTTAAAACTTTTACTGGTACACCTTTCTTCTCCTCCTGTGTAAAGGTTTTCCTTTCTTACAGCATGGTGGCTAAGTTCCAAGAGTCAGGGAACCAAAGAAAACAGCCATATGGAGAAATCTACCTTAGAAATCCCATAGAATGACTTTACATATAGTCTTTAACTGTGACTGTCACTGGGTTCTGCCGAGGATCAAAGGAAGGGAGTGAGCATGATTCTTGTTGCTACCTGGAAGAGTATCAATGCAGCTTTTAAACAAGATTATGTAGAATGAATGGTTGAGCCGTCTTTGTACATGTAGTCTTCCAAAGACTGTTTTATTAAACATTTAGGACTGCCAATATCAAGAAATGTTTTGTTTGAACAAATATCTTTGCTATAAAAATAGAGAACCATAAGCTTAACTGAAATAATTATCCGAAGAGTCAAGTTTGTTCAGGCAACTGACTCTCATATTGGATATTGATAACCAAGGAGGTGAGAAGATATTTTCTAAAGTGAGTTTGAGTCTTATACCTACTTCATAGCAAAAATCTTTACAGGTAGGAATTCCCCAAACATATGTAAGGTAGTTCATTTAGTCTGATCACATCTCTAACAGTTGCCAACGGATCTTATACCAGATGTTAACATTCTAGTTTCTATGAAAAAGCAATGTTGAATTTTTTTCACATTAATATAAGAACAATAGGAGTGAACTTTCATGAAATTCTTTCCCAGTGAGTATCAAGGAAAGTTAACAGACACACTTTGAGTAAAAAGATGATCATTATAAAGTTATTTACTGAATGTCCAGTCTGAGAATATCGTTTGGTGGACTAAGGATTCATGGAACATTTTTTTTTAGAAAGAAAGAAAAGTGTTGCCATTGTTAGGAAAGGGATAAGAAGATGATAACGAGCAAGCACATGGCTTAAGTGATTTCTCCAGCTCTCTGATAAATTTTCACTTAGCCAATCATAAACTTCCTGCCTCTTAAAACTATAGTACATAAGATAGCTCTTCTAGGTTAATAACAAAACTTAGGCTTACAAAATGCTTTATGAAAATCAAGACATTTTCACATCTGTGATCACATTTGATAGAAAATGTGTAAACAGAAAAGAATAGTTATCATGTGAGTATTTAATGTGGATTCTGGAGAGGCAGCTCACAGTACCTGGAAGAACTATATTAGTAACCCCAGGGTCATATACTTTTCCACCTGTCTTTGTTAGCCATATGATTTTCAGTGTCACAGAACTAACTGACCAGTAGCTAGGTTGAAGGCAAGATCTCCATTCTCACAGCAAGCAGAAATCATGTGACTGTACTTCTGATAACCAGATAAGCAATAGACAGCGTGGTACAGAAGAGGAAGCATTGGAATGGACCATGGGAGATGTGAGGATTCGTTATCTCACCTAATGTGAACCATGAACAAGATTGCACTATATGAATTTCTAATACTACTTTTGATGTTAAATCTCTATGATATCATATTATACAAATGAAAAATATAGAAGCTGATATCAGCATTATTAAAAGAAGTTCATTAGGCAGACAGGAATTAAACTGTAAAATGATTTTTTTAGTGAAAAAGAAAGGGAAAATTGCCAATGGGAAGTTTGAGTAAGATTGTAAGAAATAGAGGAAGAAAGAATTTAAAGAGAATGTTTCCTATTAATCTAACAGCTATTTACTGAGCATGTACTGTTTCAGTCCCTGATTTTATTGAAAGGCATCAACAATTCTGTGTCCTCATGGGATTATATGCTAAAAGGAGGAAAAAACAAGTAAATATATGTAGGTCAAATGATTTCAAGTGCTACTGTAGGTAAAGAGTATAGGAAGGAATGGGGCTGGAGGTCTGTTGCTTCTGATGAGCCTCACCATGAAAAGACATTTGAATAAGGACCTGAGGAAGGAAGGGAGCTGGTCCTGCAGGCATCTAGGGAAAGAGCTGTCCAAGAAGACGTGCATGGCTAGGGCTGTAGGAAGAGATCAGGTGGGCGAGACAAGTGTTTTCCAAGATGTTGAAGGCTATTAAAGTTTATAGGGGAGTTTTATTTTTATTCTGAGTGAGTTGAGAAACCATGAGGCTGATTTTGAGGTAAGGAGTAGCAGGATTTGACTTAAGTTTCAAAAGAATAGCTTTAATGTGCAATAATGCCAATGCACTGGTTGTTAAAGCAATCAAAGAGAACCCCCTCCATCATTTGCTAACAAACTATTGAGAAGAAATTAAAGATAGGATGCCAGGAAGCCATTACAGTCTTCTAGTCTTCAGAGCATGTAGCAGTGGAGGTCGCTGTACAAATGACTGTCAGTCCATAGGGTTTGGGGATGCACAGGGACAAGGATGACTCCAGGATTTTTGTTCTAAGCAATTCAATGGGTAGGCCTCCCTTTTACTCAGAAAAACCATGAGGAAAACAGGTTTTATATGTGTATATAGGATAGAGGTAGATTAGAAGCCAAAGGATATGCACAAAACAAAAACAGAAGTACATTTATTATTAATATGATTTATTATATTACTTTCCCAGAGGATTTGAAAAGGCTTATTGTAAAATAAACAAGTAGAATAAAGGTGGAAACCACTAAAGAAGAATAAAAGGCTTAAACACACCAAACAGTGGTAGACATAAACAGAAATTCACAATAGGGAGCAATAAACCTATTTTCCTGATCTTTGCTGAGTATTTCTTGTCAGTAGTAAAAATGTGGGGGTAATGTTGAAATAAAGAGTAATATACTCTATAAAAAGTAATAATTAAAACAATTTTATTCATTCCTTAATGGGTATTTATTAAGTTCACTATAACAAGAAGTTCTGGAGACACAAAGACACAGGAAGCATAATCCTTGCCTCAAGTAGCTAACCATCTCTTGAAAGAACTGAACACTTGCATTGATGGTGTTAGTCTTTTGTGTGTTGTGTTAGGTAAACATGTAGCAACACCCTAGTTTTGGTACAACTTAAAGGAAGAGAGGTTTAGTTTGGATCATGCTTTCAGTCCATGGTTGGTTGCCTCAAAGGCAAAAATATCATTGTTGAATGGCATGATGTAGGAAAGCTACTCAAGTCAAGTCATGGCTGAAAAGCAGGATTGATTGGAAAAAGACCAGGGACCAGATAAAGTCCCCAGAGTTGCACCCCTGATAGCCCACTTCCTCCTATTAGGCCCCACATCTTAAGAGCCCATTCAACTATGAAATTATTAATGAGTGGGGGTAGGGCTGGAAAAGTAAGTACTAAGTAAGATTTTCTAGCAGTGTCACCTAAGGTAAAAATCATATGGAACAAGGGTTATGAAATTATGGCCCACATAGAAAATTTAGTTTTTACCCTTTTCTCAGTGCTGTGGTTTGTGTCTGGATGTCCCCTAGAAGCCTCATGCAATCATGGAAGTCAGGCTTCTCTGAGGTGGCTGATTCTAGAATTTGTGATTGATTCATGTCTGGTGCTAGGATTGGTGGTGTGAGTGCTGCACGCACCCTGGGGTGGATAGCCTGCATAGAGTATAAGGGCGCAAAAGAGACTTGCTCCTTCCTATTGCTCCTCCAACTCTTGTGGCTTTTGTTGTCTTCTGTTGCCTTGACCTGTTGTCCCTCTGCCCTGCCACACCACCCTGACTTAGAACCAACTGATTATAGACTGAAATTTCCATAAGCTGAGAGTTAAATAAACCTTTCCTTTTTTAAATTTTGGCATAAGATATTTTGTCCCAGCAAAAAGGGAAAAGTAGAACACTGAGTCCATAGCTATGCTTATCCATTTCTGTGTCATCTATGGTGCTCAGGCACAGCTACTGTAGAGTGAAGTAGCTGAGACAGAAATCTATGACACCTCAAGTCTTGAATATTTACAGGTTGGCCCATTACAAAAGTGTGCCAAACCCAGTGGTCTAGAAAAGGGTGATAGCATGGCATGACACCGTTTTAGAAACTAAAAGCAAATTATTATGGAGGAAGAACTGTGTATGGAGCTGGTGAAACAGGTACAGACTAGTTCGTTGAGATACTGTACCTGTGTTAGGCAATTTGAACTTTCCGTAGGGCATTGGGAATCAAAGTATTTTAAGCAGTCAAACTTGAACTTTGAATAGATTACAATGTTTACTTCACAGAATACAGATCTGAGGGAGGAATATTTGTTTAAAAGGAAGCATTAAGAGGTATGTAGGAGCAATTTGTGCAAAGTTAATGAACTGATTAGAAGTTTGATCATAAATGTATAAAATGGAATACCATACAGTTACTATAATGAGATATAGCTACATTATACCAATAAGGAGTGGTAACTGTGTTAAGTAAAAATACTCAAGAAAAAAAGCATACATGAATATATAGAACATGTGTTAGTCTATACAAGGAAATTTGGAGAAATACATTGAAATGGTCAGATACTTTGGAGGTAGACAGGATTACAGGAAATATTTGCTTTCAATTTTATAGTTTTGTACCAGTTTTTATAATAAAAATGTCTTACTTTTCAATAAGGCCAAGAATACTAACTTTTTAACAGTTATTTGAGAAGACACATGAGGGCTTATCCTGTGACCCAGGGAATAGAAGGGATGAAGTGAAAGAAAGGACTTAGACTAGAGAATAATTTAGAAAATGAAACTAACAAAAATTAGTATTGTGAGAAGGTGAAGATAAAAAAGGAAAATCTTATGCTCAGGTATCTGTTTTGAGTAACCAGTGAATCGGTGTCAAGAATATAATAAAAATAAAATGATATAAATTTTATTGGTCATTTATGATGTACAAGGCCTTATGCCAACTGGACTTTTAGTATGTTTGAACTATCAACAAGTGAAAAAAGAATTTTTATTTTTCCCATTTTATGATGAATACAGTGAACCTGAAAAAGAGTGGAACGTATAATTAGAGAATGGGGTAGCAGTGGGGGGAGGGGAAGAAAAGAAAATCAGGCCTGATTGAGTCTGAAGCTAATACACATTCCTACTTCCCCAATCTTAAATGATTTTTTAAGACATGCAAGATAGATGCAAAGATAAACTCAGTTCAGGACTCACTGAATCACCAACATAGAAGTTTTGACTTAGCATAATTAAATAAATGAGACAAAAAGAAAATGCCTCAGATTAAATATTGGAGAATGCTCTTAGTCAATAGATCTTAGTAATCATCAGAATTCCAAGAACAATGGTATGTGATATGTGAAGAGTTTCCACTATATTTATGATTAAAGAAAATATATAATCATATATATTATATATCATATAAGAAAGATATATCATATTACCATCCAATTCTAAAATCCCAGGAACCTAGAGTGAAGCATTTACAGCTCAGCCACACAGATGGTCAGTCTACTTGTGATTGATGACAAATTGGGAAAATGTTGAATGCAACTTAACTTCTATTCAGGTTGTTTTTCACCTTCTGTTGAGGACATTGATTTTTTTCATTGCCATTTACATGCAGTATATAAGATTATTTCAAATGTAGCTAAAGGAAACTTTTCCCAAAATTATTTTCCATTTGAACTATTTAACAACATGATGATAACTATAGAAGAGTTTGAACTAATACAGGAAATTTGAAGTGCATTGAATTGGGATGGTGAGGCAGTTATTCCATGTTTATGGGCAAAAAGTTATGTTACCACTGAGTTTTTTTAGGATGAAAGATTGATGGCTAATATTGCCAAGAAGTAAAACAGAAATTAGCATTTCTTTAGGATTTTATAAAAGTCTTAAATTAGATAAATTCACAATTTATTTGGCTAATGTTAATATAGATATTAAGTAATATTCATACAGAAATGAGGCTTCCCTCCCAACCTAGCTCTTGTAAGATTCATGTATAAATAACAGTATACATTTGTATTCAAGGAACAAAGTTTTATTCTGAACAATGTTAGGAGAGTTTCAAAGGAAAATCATTGTTTCTTGTAATTGACTACATTTTCTTTAGATCTTAGATATGAGAAACTGCGCTCTAAAGTATAGCATAATTTTTGTAATATTTATTTTACATTTCTTTGTGTTGGGACACTGTCTTCTAAAAAAACTGAACTACTCTAGGAATCATTTTTTTAAGAATTTATCTCGTTATAACAGTATTGAACTTGGTTCAGTCCTGGTTAGAAAATTTGGATTTCACTAAGAAATGTTGGACCAAAAAAAGAAAAAAAAAAAAAAAAAGAAAGAAAGAAAAGAAATTTTGGACCTAATCACTCATAGATTGATTACTAAGCATGCAGATTTTCCTTTAGTTTCTAATGATGCAAATAATATAATCTCTATTTTCCTGAAGAATATAAAATATTG
>NW_004524662.1:6328235-6339015 GCF_000260255.1 Octodon degus | reverse complement strand
GCAGGCTCTTATTGCCACTGAGCTATCTCTCCGGCCCTATGTTTTAAAAATTGGAATAAATTAATTTGATGAATTTGTCTTTACATCAAAAATGATTAACTCTGGTTTTATGAATTTACATTGGTGAACATTTGCCAAATGCTTACTCTGTGTAAAACACACTGATGAAGCAGTTTTACCTACTGTTACTTTTTATGTATCAAAAACTCTGGTGGGGGTAGAAAGAATCAAGATCCGAAAGAGACATAATTTTCTAAACATATCTTTTTCTACCATCCAAATTCCTTATGATCCTCTGCTTTTCCTCAGAGTGTCACTGTGTTTTGCTGAGGAAAATGTTCTTTGGCAAACGCATCCTCAGTTCTGGTTAGGCATGTTTGGCTTAAAGGTAAAATGACACCTGAGCCAGTACAGTGGGCCTTTGTGAAGGAGAGAAAAAATGATGCACCTCCGGCCCACAGGAAAGCAATTGCTCATTGTGTCACTTCACCCTGGCATTCAGCCACCGGAGGGGCCGTGGACAGAGTGAAGTAAGTTCTGCCAGCTGCTAGCTGGCTTCTCAGCCCTCCAGAGCAGGACTGTAGCCATCCTCAGCTTGGTGCTATTTGCCATGGAAGTCAGTGGTTTCTAGTAACCAGAGCTGTGCTTTCTGCAGTGAAGACTGAGGCATGCTTTGAAGAATTTTTAAAAGGCACAGAAGAACACACCTTTGAAATCCACTTAAGAGCATAGTGATGGTTTTCCTGAACACTATGTTCCATGTACACTTACTTCCTTTCTAATATGTTATTGATTTTTACCCAAATACAGATAGGAGCTTTCAGAAAGAGAAATCAGGTCATCAAGACTGACCATTCAACATAAAGTGTGTACATTGCATTAAAATGTACATAGCAAAATATTTCTCTTGCAGTCATTGAATTTGCTTTATAGTGACTCACTTGATAGTATGACATATATCATTTATACTGCTCTCCTTCATGCTTTTAAACTGTAATATCCTTTTGTCAATGATTACTTGTCAATTTCTCTCATCTAGGTTTGATTTCGTAAATTAACTGTGCCAATTAAGTAGAGAGTTATCATTAGAATTAGAAAAAGAAACAAATAAATATTAATCTTCCATCTCTGAATGGAGGTATTCCAACATAACTTTAATCATGCTTGGACATTACTTAATAGGAAAATATATATCCTATCTTTGTCAGTTTAGTATTGCATGATGTAGACATTTATGAGTATTTTTTCATTCATCTCATTCCAAAACAAACCTAATTTTAGGTAGTTGTGTTTCTGTGTCATTGCTATAAAATATGGGAATTAGCTACTATGAGAGCTTTGTCACTTAGGATAGTGTGTTCAGGGCAGTTTGTTTGGCATTTCCACTATGCTGTCCTCTTTTTTATGTTTTTTTTTTTCATTTATGTATTTCGTACAGGGTCTCACTATGCAGTTTGGACTCGTAGTGATCCTCCTGTTTTCAGCCTCCCCAGCTCTGGGATTACAGGTGTGTGCCACCACACCCAGCCTCATTTGCTGGCTCAGTGCACCCCGAAGGTGGGGCCAGCATGGGCTGTCCTGTCTTTGGGGGAATCTCTTCAGAGGCACAAGTGCCATATCACAGATGAGTAGAGTAAGTTGCTTGCTGTGGATAACTTTGTATTGCTTTAGTCATTTTGCCCCTGAGAGATTTTTAGGAACCATGTGAATATGACAGTGTTAGACAGAGAATAATATTTTTACAGTTCAGCCTGTTTCAAGGAGTGTGTTCTAAAAACTTAAAGGGTTTCCTCTTTATAAATTTGATTCATCATACAATATTAATGTGAATCTTGCTTTGTTTTCCCTGAGGATGGAAAAGAGTTTATCAATACCCTTTTTCAAAAAATATTTTGTATACAAAAAAAAGAAAAAGTCTCTCTCATTAGCCATTAATCTTCTTGTGTTAAATGATGTTTGGTTTTTTTTTTTTTTTTTTTTTTTTTTTTTTTTTTTTACTCCTTTTTTCTAGATCCTGTTCACCTTTCTTATGAGAGTTGATGATGAATAAGAGATATCACTCCTCTTAGAACCCTTTCAATTGCTCTCTTCTAAATTAGAGAAGCAAAATTGCTGTGGTAAAGGAACATCTTTCCTGATTATCTACTGAAAACAAAACAAATAAACAAAAAAATGTAACAGGAGGACCCACAGAACAAGCAACTTGGGATTCCTGTTTCATTCTTAACTCTGTTCTTACTGCTGAACTGCAGTTGTCAACAAGGGCAGCTGAATTTGTGCCACACACACAGTGACTCGCATACACAGAGGACACTCATATACACATTCAGTCACACACAGCTCACTCCTGTACTCATTCATTCACATACAACATACACATGACCCACACTGATATGCATAAAAGACACACATCTCAAACATCACACATAATACACAGATTAAGTACCCATGCATACAACATAACCAAACTTACTCAGTCAGACGACACACATAACACATACACAGACCCTACATTTATATAGCTTATAAACTTGTTGAACATTTGGAAACCCATCAAAGAGGGTAACACTGGACTTATACTCCCAGATTTGTTCTGATTCAATTCTTTGCATCTCAAAAGCAGAAAATCAGAGCTTCTTAGCCTCTCCAAGTTCACTCACCCCCTCCAAGTTCACTTACCCCTTGCTGTCCTTCAAGCCTCAGTAGTTTTACCATAGTAATAATTTTTTGCTAAGAATTTTAAACAGGGCTTTGCCATTGGACATCCTTTGAAATAGCTTTCTTTCACTATTTTTTGTCACTTGCCAAAATCACAAATAAAAGGGACTATGTCCTCTAATGCTTCTTCTCTGGTCATTATCTTGGAAAATATGCAGAGTCTGGTCCAAGTAGAGTGCTCCCCAAACCTTGCTGTTACTTTGAGAATAGTTTTAATGAGGCTTGCAGCTGAGCTAAGCTCTCCTGTTGTGTTATTATTTGGGCATGTGGAAGCCCTGGTGATTGATCAGTGTGGGGGAACTGGCAACGCTCGTGTGCCCTCTGGGTAGAGGGAGAGCCTCCAGCAGGAAAAATTAGGGAAAAATGAAAAAAGGAGAGGAAATGTTTATCACCCATCTCCTAGCATTTTATGGCCATGTTATGGTGAACTGGGAGATGGATGTGTATATTCATGGATTTTGCACCACTTTAAGCACTAATAACATTAAATCAACCTTAATACTTCATGCCAAATGTGCTCTAAAAGAGGGAATAATGGGAATTTTTGTTGACTTTAGTAAAGCATCAAAAGTTACACTGGAAATGCATAAAATGCTACAAAGCAGAGGTCACAATTATGCTAATATCATGATAATATAAAATATTAAGTCACCAAAATGACAGGATTTACAACCAACTATCCTCAGTCCCCAGAAACCTTAGCAATAAGCTCATGGTAAACACAACAGCCTGTCCTCCCAAGGAGTCTGATTATAAATTTAAATATGTATATGATTAGAACTCTGCCAGTCATCCTCCCCTAGAGACAGATGAAGTAAAATTTGATTTATATCATACCTGGAAATCTATTGTGTTAAATTTGCTCTGGTTGCAGGGTCACTGGTAGCTCTGATGAATTTTGTGTTCAGCAAGTTGCTTTAAGGGAAAACAGGGACTACTATTAATAAACTTGAATAGCTCTGTAATCTCATGAACTAAAACTTGATAATTGTTACAGAATAGTCAAATATTTGGTAACAGAATACTGGCAAATGGAAAACTGTATATGTCTGCTACTTTTTTTCCTCAAAGTCCTGGTTTTTGAGATGAGGTCCAGGGTTGACAAGCCTTGACTCTGAACTTAATCTCATGCCCTTTCAATTGCTTTTAGGTTTGAGGCCCTCATCATATTAAATCCTGCCTTTCTGTGGAGCTTTCCACACATTCACTTATCACTGATCATAGTTACCAGGAAAGGTAATAGTACTACAGGTGGGCTTCGTCTCTAATTATTGTTATTTCTGCCTAACTGACTTCTGTTTTACTTAACCATTGTCATTATGAAAGTAGGAGGCAACAGAAAGTAAACATAATTAAAACTTAATGTAATGGGGCCGGGATATAGCTCACTGGCACAGCATGTTGCTTGGCAAGAGCAAGGTCCTGAGTTCAATTCCTGTACCCCTCACCCAAAGAAAACTTCAATGTTATTAATATACAATGCTCTTTAGTTTTTCTCTATGCTAAGGTTCTTGTCTCACCTATTTCACTATACCAACAAAGTCAGGAAATGCATGCTTACAAGTTATGCTTTATCTTCTCAGTGTTACATGTATGCCTATTGCCAGCACTTTACTTACAACTTGTTCTATACTGTTGGTACCATCACAACCCATTAGTTCTGCCCCCAGTCTATGAAGCTAGCAGCTGGGACAAAAAGCCACTGTCACCTACATGCTTATCTAGTCCATTCCTTTACCCATCTGTTGCTGTGTTACATCCATAATGCTAATGCTCTGGATAACAATAAAACAAGTCGCCCCCGAAGGAATTCCTATTCCTATGCTGTTGAGAAGAGCTCTAAAGCCATAATTTGAAAGTGTAGCTTGCAGTCTCTAGAGGTTACAGCAAAGTTCTTACAGGAGTTGGCAGCATCAAAAGAGCACTGAAAATCTACGGGCACTTTCCTCACTTGGCCCCTCCATCTTAGCAAGAGCCAATCAATATTTCTTGATCTTCAATTTTGTGCAAAACTCTGTTTGTGCTCAGCCCTTCTAGCAATGCTCTTCTTTGCCAGCTCCCTCTTTCCAGGACAAAAGGAATGCATTCTTTCTTTAACAGGATGGAACTTCTGAACACATTTCCTCCCATTCATGAAGCCTTGGTTGTTGTTTTAGAGTTTCTGTAACCCCTTGCCTGACTTGAAGAGTAAAAAGTATGGGAAAGACATTTCTAACATTATCAAAATTGTATTTGTTTCTAAATAAATGGAATTATTTCCCCATTTTCCTCAGGAGGCTTGAGTTGGCTTGCCTCCCAAACACAACCTTTGGATAATAAATTCCTTTTGAAAAGAAGCACGAACCCCTTTTGATGTTATAAATAGTATATGTAGTTGGAGGGAAAAGGATCATGTAATTGCAGCACAAAGCCTGAGTGATGTCTATGGGATAAAATGGGTCTTAGTCTTCACTCAACATTTCATAACTTTATATTAGAAGATATATTTTAATAAGCACTTTAATAAGCATGGACAGTTTTTCTACCTCTTTGCAACTAATGCAGCTTGATTTAGGGATCTATAGATACACATCTACAGCTACAGCTCTAAAAGAAATTCAGTGAAGATTTAGTCGCGTGCCAGTATCACGGGCCTTTAGGCAGTCTCCTACAAGGCAAATTTCAGTCTGGGTTTAGTTCTGAAAAAGCAAAAGATTTTGCTGCTCTATGGATTTTTCAAAGAACTCCTAAGGCATTGAATTTGCTCTCTCGTCTGTTTCTCTCTCCCCCTTTCCTCCTTCTCTCACCTTTCCTCTCCTCTTTCCCTGTGAACACCCAGATGCACACTTTAAAAACTCAGTTCTCAAGATAGCCTGTTGTTTTCCCCCACTGTGACCCTTTTCCTCTGGAGTTCGACGCTGTGTTTTTGACAGGCGTTTAAAACCCCGAAGACATAAACCTCACTTTGTCAATGTGGCAGTGAGGCCCAACACATCAGTGAGTGTCACCAAGGTGTCAACCCTTTACATCATAACTGCAGCTCATTTCTCTGCACTGACAGTGATGCTTATACGGAGTAAGGATTAGAATGGGCACATTTCCAGATCTTAATTACATCAGGCATGAGGACGAGCAACAGCATTTTTCTTTGGGGAAGAGGAGGGAAGAGGGAGGGAGAAGAGAAGAGTAATGCTGAATTTGGCCATCTAGAGCCTCCTGTGTCCCCGTTTATCAAGAGATAATAGGATTAAACTAAGCTATGGGACTTCTCTGGCTAATGCTGCCTTCAGCAGGGGTCTAATAAAGACAGATATAATTGGGTAAATGGTGAATAAGAATGAAAAAATACAGAGTATAAGCACAATGCTTAGGAATAAATAATGACAAATTGGATTTTGTCCAATCTCTGCAGACTTGGTTAAAATCTGGCATTCTACTCTGAATTATAAGTGGTAACAAACATCTATCTTTCTTTTTCCTAACTTGTCCCTGTTCAATGCACATAGCAGAAATCTTCCTCTCAAGTTGAACTGGAGTTTATCAGCACTGCTAAGTCCTAAGTGTTAAGGAACATGCAAGTAGGGTTAAAGAAACATAGTAAATTAAGTGCCTAAAAACAAATGTGGTACAAATTAGAGTTGGTTTCTCTGACCCTTACCCATTTGCAGAATTTACCCCATTAACAACTGGAAATTTATTTTCACTTTCTTCACCTCTCTAAGAGGAAAGCAAACATATAATGTAGCCCCAAAGGAGTAATTAATTAGATCATTTACTGACGTGGATTTGAATAGTTTATTTAAATACAGTTCTGTTATTTATTTATTTTACATTATGTGAAAGGTTGAAACTCCTGTTCTAATTTGCACTTAGCAAGAATCTCTAAAAAATATCACAGTGAGGGAAATAAACAAAGAAGCAGTGATCAAAGGACCACAGTGAGAAATGCATAAAAGAATTTCACCAAGATGAGTATTTCAGTGATTTAAAAATTAAAGGTGAGCTCAGTTGAGAAGGGCAGAGAGTAGAGCTGTTTACTTTTTATTCCCATAGGCATATTTTAGCAAACACAACGAGTCCATTGATGAGATGTTATGTAAAAAATGTAGGAAAGAAAAAATTTAAAAGATCCAAATGTAGGTAAGAAAGATATAATGAATATGCAGATGAGCACAAAAAAAGCTGCTTTTGAAAATAAGCAGTAGAATATTCAAAACTTGCAATCAAATGAACAAAAAAAAAAAAATAACCATACCCCTCACAAATTGATAAAAGCCCTCCTAGAAAATGGAAGTTTCCTCAAGTACATTTTCAAAACCTGAAGGTAAAAGTAGAAAATTTTTAAAAAGAGGAAGAAAATTAGTTCACCAAAGGTGAGTGAACACAGAGTCTCCTCTAGAATTAAGTAGGTCTTTTTCTGTTTTGAATAACAAATTATGAAATGTTAGGATAAATGTTCACACTCAATAACTTAACATAAGTGAATGTCCCCTAAATACTTGTGTGTGGCATGTAAGTGTTTTCACTCAGTGGACTTAGAGAAATCCTTAACTACCCATAAATGTCCAGTCTGATTTATTTCTCTGGCTTTTGGGTGGTTGTACTCAGTCACCATCATGGTAGAACCCAGAAATATTTCCCCTGGTACTGTTGGCCTGTAGGGACCTTGAGGATCACAGCAGTTGAAGAGCTATAAAGAGGCTTTTCTGGAGGGAAGTGGAGAATGGAGATGCTCTGAAAACCTAGTCTTAAGAGAGATAAGGAGGCCAGCACCCGCCCCTTGCACCTTTCTCTTTTCTTTCACCTCAATCTTCGTGACCATGGGATAGCTTGTCAGATGGGAATGCTGAAGCACTGTCTCTCTTTCCACATTTTCTCTTTCCGCTTTTTCTCAGCCATTTTTCTACTCTTCTCTGTTTTTCTTTCACTAAAATGAAAGATTTTTTGTAATGGTTAATCATTTTAGATAGACTAATTCTGTAGCTAAAAGATTTTCATGAATATAAAAATTAAAAGAAAGAAGCCAGAAACTACATACAAAAAAATGGTTTTAGATTAAAATGTTTAATGATCAAAGTGTGGAAGGTAAAGAAATTTGTCCCAAGAATGTTTGTTATACAGTAGTCTTTCTTTGTGTTTTAACAATATACAGTAGTCTTTCTTTGTGTTTTAACAATAAAAGAGTAAAAGAAGTATAATTTAGAAACAAATATAAAGGATATTAAACATAACTGAGGAGATCACTTAGTATGTTTAAAGGCAGTGATTTCTATGAAACAAAATAAAGTGAGGAAAGTTTGTGAGGATTACCCTAGATGACAGGGTTATCATTGTGAAGAGAATGGTTAGGGAAACTAAGTGAGAAGGTGACTCTTGTGTACAGGAGTAAATAATGTGGTACAAATTATTGGGGAATTGTGGGAAAATAATGTGGGGAAAAAGAAATGCTTAACTGGTTAATGGACATGTAAGGGGGGGGCCTTGTCTACTTCTTCCAGAGGCTGGACTAGCATCCGGCCCACAGTAAATAGTTGCCCATCATTTAGTAAATGAACTATAAACAAGGCCTTTCTCTGAACTGCATTAATTTCTAAACGGGAAAAGGCACCTATATACCACTCTATTTTCCTGTAGCAATTTTTTTAAGGAAGGGTCTAGAGGGTGTTCAGGGTCTTACTACTAGATCAGACTCATAGTGAGCCATCTATTTATACCTCCCAAGTGCTGGGATTACAGGTGCATGCCACCATGCCCAGGATGTCCTGTAGCAATTTTTACAGAGCCTAACACAGAGCTCTCAGTAACTGTCCAGTGCCTGACCAGAAGGTAAAATAACCAGAAGGATCAAAAGAACAATCACATATGCAGAATGACTCCTCACACAGATGCATTTATTAATATTGTGCATGTCTGTGAATGTGTCTGGAAAGATTGATAATAGTTAGTGATCTGAATTTCTGAGTAAACAGCCAGGTCAGTCAGGTTTTGCTTGTGCTTAAATTCCTGGTCAATAAACCATCAACAGGGGGTATATTGTTCCTAAAATATTTGAAACTGATGAAGAGATTTCTTTCCAAAGGGCCCTCATGAATGGCTAGCCTGGAATATGTAAACAGTGAGAGAAATAAATGTAATCCAAGTCTCCTGAACAAAGAACTAGATAGAAACCTAGGTCAGAGGCGCTGTCAGTGTTGCATCGCTTAATACCTGGACTATTCACTGACTTCCTTCTTTTTTGTCCTGATGCATCACAGAGGGAGAAACCCCAGCTCTTCTAGAGCTTTGGTCATCTTTATTAAAAAGAGAGAATCTTTCAATACAAGGATGGGACCTCACTCTTTGCAGTGAATAGAGCTGATTCATTTACAGCGTCTGTAAATACTATCACTGGAGAGGTAAATAGGTATAAATTCCAAACTAGAAAATCAAGCCAGAGACCCATCCCTGCTCTGTCATGTAGAGACAACATTTTATTCTGGGTCTGCATTCAGAATCTCTTATGAATCCCTCTTGGGCTTAGACTCATCTTTGTGTAAAATTCTGCAGCATTCCAAATTATTACCAAGAATGCATCTTCTTGAAGATGAGACACCAGGAGCAGTGGAGACTGGCAAAACGGGAGGTGTTCTGAATGAAATGCATAATTTAATCACATTCTACTTTCAGAAAACTACTTCATTAAGTCAGTGCCAGCCTGGGGTAATAATTTATGCCCTGCACTGGAGTAATCACCAGGAAGATTGCTCAGAACCTGTCCCATCACAAACACGGCCACCAATATCCATAGTGTGAAGGAAACTGGCAGACTTTGGAAGTTCGCATACTTTCCACAAACTTCAAATCTCTGGAAGTAGAACTCCTCCCCCCTTTTTATCTTCATATAGAATAATTTCATTTCTTTTTATTTGCATTAACATTTACAAGTGGAATTTTTTATTTTCACCCACAAATTTGAAAAGACAGCACTTTTGAACATTGAAATGCTGAATTTTCTAAGTATACTCAGTCCCACAAAAATTGAAGCCTACAAAATATTAACAAAGATCCTTTTTCTTTTCTGGTACAGGGAATCAAACTCAGGACCTTGTGCTTGCCAGGTAGACACATATGCCACTGAGCTATCTCCCTGACTCTGATCCTTTCTTTTTATTTATTTTATTTTTTCATTTATGTGTTTGGTATAGCATCTCACTCGCCCTTCAGACTCATAGCGATCCTTCTGTTTTCAACTCCCTTGCACTGGGATTGCAGGTATGCACCGCTACACTCTGACTTGGTCACCTGCTCAGCACACTCCACGGGCAGGACCAGCACAGCATGCGGGACAGGGTATCAAACCTCTCTCCCTGTGCTTGTCAAAACAGGCACTTAGTCTGCTGAGCTGTCTCACCAGCCCTGATCCTTTATTTTTAAATCTGAATTGTTTTCATAGGACCTCTTTGGTTTTGTTCTAGCCCTGTGTCATTTTAACCAAATCCCTAAAGCATCCTAAGATTTTCGTTTCTTCTCACTTTGTCCTCTCTGCCCCAAGGAGGATTGTTACATATGGGCATTCAGGTTGTGTAATAAACAAGGGTGCCACATCTGAGAGGTAGAACTAGTGTATGAGTGAGAGTGGCTGTCTGTTACCCCAAGTGCTGATTGTGTATATGACCAAGAAAGAGTGTAAGGCAGGTACATGGGTGTGAGCAACCTCTTCTATGTTCTAGAAGGCAAATCTAGGTAGAACAATTAAGGCTCACTATGTGGGCATCCAAATTATGCAGCATGATTCTAATAGAAACACTTTGTACTTGAGGAAGAAACATAGCTTTCTCCTTTTTACAAGGGCATATTTGAACTATATACTGTTCTGTTGTAGACACGAGTCATAGAGAGAAATAGAAACCATCCAATATCCACTTACTGTGAATAGCATTTTATAGTTGTCCTTGACTTCCTGCCTTTAAAAGTTGTGCCTTTTTCCAAAAGTCCCCCTTTATCTCTTGATTCTTCAGCTGATCTCACCCTGAGCATTTTGGCTACCACTGTCTTGCAGAACAGACCATGGTACTGGATGACCATAAAAAGCTGTCAGTATTTT
>NW_004524662.1:6238260-6324362 GCF_000260255.1 Octodon degus | reverse complement strand
TTTAATCCAACAGTCAATGTCCCTATTTAACAAGAGAAGCAGCAGTGGACTAAGGGAAGCAGGCAGTTGTCTAGATTTGCTTGCCACGGGACTGCAGAGTCTCTGAGAAGCTTCTCTGAATTACACTTTGTAATCTCTAATATGAGAAAGGAAAAATAACTGTCTCCTAGGTTTCCAGTCCTGAAGCTCTCAAGCAGTCCTGCTTGATGAGTTGTCTCAGTTGACTTGTCGGCTCAGTGAGAGTCCACTCTAGCAATGCAGCTCTGTGTGTGTGCCTAAGTTCTAAGGAGCCCAGCCACTTCCAACAGTCATAGCCCCTCCTGAGACAGCTGGTAGACTCCCACCCTCACCGTGCAATTTTTCTTCACCTAACCTTTAAACTTCAAGGTGTTAGTTACCTTATCAATCCAGACCAAACTCAGTAGACATTTCACTAAAAAAGAATAGAGATGAAGAATATCACTTTCCCGCTACTGTTCAGCAATTGCCAAGCTGCTTGGCCTCCTATTGGGAGCCTTCATGCTTGGTTTGTTTATGCTCTCAGATGAATCTGTTTTGAGGTGTTTATTCCAGTGGTTAAATTTGAAGAGGTGAAGAAAAGTCAAACTCTCTCCAATATTGCCTAGGAGGAGTCTAAAATAATTGGTACACATTGAAACACTTCTTACATTTGAGGAAAGAAAAGAAGTTTCCAATTCCTCCTAATAGCAGCTTTCCAGCATTTGGAGCCAGGGTCACTAAAGAACAAATTTGCTTTTTTTTTTTTTTTTTCTAAAAGTAAGAGTGCTAATTTTTTCTTCATATGCATAACAGTTACTCTTTTATAATGTAATTGTCCATTTAAATTTTTGTTTCATATTTCTTCATTTATTTAACTAAGTCCCAGATATAATAGTTAAAATTAGTGGATCATCTTTCTGAAATTATACATTTTAATTATGATTATTTGATAAGCATTTCAGACATACTTACCCATATATCACATAAAATCAGAAATAAATGTGTATATCAATAGCAGTTTAATCCCAAATGGAGGCTTTATTTAAACTACCAAGGACTTGATTACAGGAGCTTTGAGATTAGAAATGAGATTTACAATTGGCTGGAGGGACATATTTAAATATCTTTGCTAGAGCAAATTATAGTCATTTTTAAAAAGACTTAAAATATGGGTGTACTGAGAATTTCTTCTAAGATATGCTTACTGAATTATGCTCTTTTCTTGTAGTCACCTCTCCAGCTATTTAGGAAACAGCTTGCCCATAAGCAAGCAACATGTATTTTCCATCCTACAGCTACCAAAGTAAATCTTTTGTGGAGTACTAGGTAATTTCCCATTTGAAATTTCAAAAAGAACTAAGAGTGCAAACTCATTTTTTTCCATTCTACTAAAAATCCAAGTGTTAATTTTAAATTATTTGACTCCAGTGCTCATGAGTTAACCATGAAGTCATTAAATAATTGCTTATACATTTGTGCCATGTCCTCAAGATGCCAACCACACTCCTGACTCTGGCATCTTCACACTTGCTGTCTCCCCCTCCTGGGCATCCTTACTCTGAAAGGGTATATATTTGACCACCTCGGTTTCTGCAGGTCTTGCCTAAATGTCTTGTTGCCCAAATGCTTTCTTTCCCAGTCACGCTCAATTGAAGGAGCACCATTGAGCCCACCATACTTTATCATCCTCTTTCTGCTCTGTTTTTCATAGCATTTATTGGTGTATGGTGTGATGTACAAAATGATTTCAATATTGTCTGCTGCCCATCTGTTTCTAACTCTCTTCTCTAGCTAAACCTGGAACTTACCAGTCTTTTTGTATTGTTGTATCTCCCTTGTCCATAAGCATTCATTTGTTGAATAAATGAATGAATTTAACAGATATATGTCAAAGATTCAATATATAGAAGGCATTCTTAGGTCATATAGAAGTTATGAAGATGAGTCTTGCTTTCCCAGAAAAACAATAATAATTCAAGTACAAAGGAAGAAATAATAGTGTACGAAAGATATAGTCAGAGTGCCATGTGGATAAGATAACAGAAAATATGCATCTACTGGAGGTAACCAGAGGGAGGTTACACCTCCAGAGGGCCCATTAGGACCTGAGAGGCATCTTCTGCCTGAAAGAACAAAGGAGGATGTCTCAGGGATGAAAGCCCTTGTCCCCAGCCCTTGGGGTATGTTGTTTGTGTCTGAAAAATCACAGTTGAAGGAGGCCTGTGCTTCTGTATGGAGTGAGGAAGTAGAGAGAGATGAGAGAATGGGAATTCATTGTGTCATCCTGGAAAATAGGAAGTTATTTGACAATGAGAAGGCAACGTTTCTGAGGGGTGATGGGATGAAGGCTGGACCTCAGGAAGACCAGTATGGCAGTGGTGTATGCAGTGGAACAGAAAAGGACACTGAACTTAGCTGGGAGTCTGTTGTTGGCTAGAGAGGAGGAGTGGAAATGACTGTAGGGATTTTACCCTGAAAAGTAAAGGAAAGAAAGAAGTTGGTGGTTGCAGGACAGCATGATTGAGAGAATTGTGTTCCATTATCCAAATATGAAAATAAGGAATAAATGTGATAGAATCATTAATGTGTCCTGAAAAGTCCTTCCTAGGGAGTGGTGGGTAGTAGTATCCTAGCTGGCTTTGACAGATGCCGAGTAGGTTGAATTGATGTGCAGGACTGCTCATTCATTCAGTCAGTTAGTGTGTCTTATCCATGGTCTGCCAAATACCAGGCATCAATCTGAGGACTGAGATTAATTCATACAGAACTTCTTTACCCTTTGTGAGCCTTGCATGATAAGAGAGGCAGGTGACACACACCTGAACATACACTTGTACACACACAGATTAATTAACTGTGTCATGGCTGAGAAGGTGAGAAAGAGCAGGGATAAGGGCTCCTAAAAGAGAGCTTCTTTATGTAAGAGGAGCTCACTTCTCTGGAAACATGACATTCCTGCGTGGCCCTCAAAAGAATAGGAATCATTGGGATAGGAAAGTGAATTGCAAGAGAGGAGACAACATCAAGAATAACGCAAGGGTGAAGACATGCTTGGTGTTTGGGGAAAACTAAAAACAGTATGACTATAATTTAGTGAACACGCCAAAAGATGGCATGAGATACCTTTGGATAAAGAGACAAGTCTCAGAGGGTCTTGGGTAATGTAAGTCTTTGTGTTGTATGCACAAAGGAAATCCATGACAGTCCACATTTTGTAACAGGCTAGTGACATCCTCTTACATTTTATGACTCTTCTCTTGGCTGCATAAGCAGCAGGTTGTAAAGGCACATAGGATGGGAATATATACAAAGAGGGAAGAGGTTGGGGGCTTTCACAGGCGTCCTGAGAGAGGGAGTAGTAAGTTGGATGAACAGCAGTATAGGTAGTGAAGCAGTTTAAGATATCTTGACACATAGAAATAATACATGTTGTTGATAATTTGCTTACTGTAGGATATGAGGGAAAGAGTTGAAGCTGGTTCCTGTGTTTGGATTTTGAGGTAAATGCTAGGTTGATTTGCCACATAAGATAAAAAGGAAAAGGGGGCAGCAGCTGTACCAGGATCAGAGGGGCTATTGAGTAACCACTTGCAAATACATTTGGAGGCTTCTTACAAAACTAAATGTGGTCTTACCAGACAATGCAGCAATTTTCTCTTTGGTATTTATCAAAAGAATTTGAAAACTTTTGTCCATATAAAAACCTGAATATAGATGTTTATACTAACCTTATTCATAATTTCTAAAACATGGAAGTAACTAAAATGTTCGTAATGGCTAAATAGATAAATTGTGGTATGTCCAGACAATGGAATATTATTCTGCACCAAAAAGAAATGAACTACAAAGCTATGAAAGGACATGGAAGGAACTTAAATACATATTATTAAGTAAAAGATGACAATCTGGAAAAGTTTATGCAGTATCATTCCAACCCTGTGAAGTTCTGGAAAGAGGAAAACAATGGAGGCAATAAAATAAAAATTCAGAGCTGGGCGTGATTGTGCTTACATAAATCACAGCATTCCAGGAAAACACGGCAGGAAGATGGCAAGTTCCAGCTCAGCCCAATCAATTTAGTGACTTAATGAGACAAGACCCTATCTAAAATTGAAATGAAACAAAAATACCCTGGAATTCAGGTTAGTGCAGATGTCCTAGGTTCTGTCCACAGTGCTGGGGCCTGGAGCACGGGACTCAGTAGTGTTCATGGACTGGGGAGGAAGGGATGAAAGGGAAGAATATAGCAGATTTTCAGGGTAGAGAAAATATTCTCTATGGCACCGTACTAGTAGATGCATGTCATTCTACTAGTACATTCTACTTCTCAAATTTTATTCATTATACAACACTATGGGTGACCCCTAATGTAAACTTTGGGTGCTCAAAATGTGTCACTATCGGTTCTTAAGTTGTCAGAAATATACTCTTCTGGTAGAGGACACTGATAACAGAGGAGACTAGGTGGTGCCAGAAGTATTTGTTTCTTAGAGACAGAGGCTTACTGTGTATTACAGCTGACCTTGAACTTGGTTGAACTCACTTATGTAGCTCAGGCTGGCCTCAAAGTTACAGGGATCCTCTTGCCTCAGCCTCCTGAGTGCTGGGATCACAGGCATGCGCCACCACACCTGATAAATGCCAGAAATATATGAAAACTGAAATTATACTTCCTGCTCACATTTGCTGGGATCAAAAAATTGCTATAAACACATAAAGTCTACTTGTGAGAGAAAAATTTGAGATGGATGGAAACATAGCAGTGGAGATGTCATAAAAGCATGGGATACTTGGATCTAAAGGTAAGACCTTTAGACTATATTCTTCCACTATGTTCTTCCCTTTCATCCCTTCCTCCCCAGTCCATGAACACTACTGAGTCCCGTGCTCCGGGCCGCAGCACTGTGGACTAAACCTAGCACATGTGCACTAACCTGCATTCCAGGGCATTTTTGTTTCATTTCATTTTTTAGATAGGGTCTTGTCTCATTAAGTCACTAAATTGACTGGGCTGAGCTGGATTCTCTTTAAGTCTTTCTACATTTAAGAGAAATCACCAAATTTACGTTATTTATTTTTATTTCATAAATTTTTTCTATTTTTTATTTATTTATTGGATATAGGGTCTCACTATGAATCTGGGTCTCATAGTGATTCTCCTGTTTCTGCCTCCCCAGTACTGGGATTATAGGCATGTGCCACAATGCCTGGCTTCTAGTTGGCACAGCATGTAGTACTGGGGATCGAAGTTGGGTCCTTGAACTTAGCAGGAAGATGCTTAGACCACTGAGCTATCTCTTGAGCCCAGAGAGGGCATTTAAATTCAGGGAGGACAAACAGAAAAGAGAGACCACTTAAGGTGCAGAACTGGATCGTGTACCTCTCACCTTCAGAGATCAGGGAGCCAGGGAGAGGGAGGAGGCTGGACAGGAGTCCTGAGAGGGAGCTGAAGCATTAGGAAGCAAGCCAGCACTCGAATTGCCTGCATGTCCATTGGCTCTTCTCTACTCTAGAGCCTACCTGTGGCTCACTTCATTGTGCAAATATACTCATGAGCCAGATTGTATGACTGAATCCTGAACTGTACTCAGAATCCTCCCTGATACCTACTTTGAGCTCTTAGGCTGATAATATCAAGGCATTGTGGAAACTTCAACTATTATTAAATCATAATTTTTGGAAATTATGATTCAATAATAATCTAATCTATTGAGGAACATCACCTATCATTGAATCATGATTTTTTACGAAAACCTCAGAGTGACCAGTGCACAGATTGTGATTCTTTTCCTAACTCTCAGCCATTATGTCTGCTGTTCCCAACCTCGACTCCATTCACAGACTCAAGGTCTCTAATTCCACATGTGTCATAGCAGCTGTGTAAGTTCTCCCACAATCTGGCTTTAGAGACCTAGGCAACCCAGAAAGAGCACATACATTAAGAAAAGCATATCTACTGTTGGAAAACATTAAAGACATGTCTTATGCGCACATTTCTAAATAATTAGAAAAAATGGTTTGATAAATGTTTGAGATGATAGCTATGCTTAATACCTTTGTAATATATACAAGTATGGAATCATATATGCATATATCAAAACCTCACATAGTGCCCCATAAATGTATAGAACCTTTGCATATTAATTAAAACAAAGTTTAAAAATAAAATAAATGTCAAAACATAAAAACTCAACCTGACTAGATTCTTCATATTCCTAGAGCTGGCTAAGGACATTTTAGGGTTCTACTAAACAAGAACATTTATTAGAACTCCATAGTGCAGATGGGACTATTTTTTCCCTTTTATGCCTGTAGATTGGACATCATTCTGGGTTAGAAAGCCAAGCGAGGAGCTTCCCTGCTATCTCGCTGGCATCGTTCTAGGAGTACGCAGAGCTGGCAGCACTGAGAAATGTGCTTTAGCTCTTTAGCTGTAGTTTACATTCTCACCCAGTGGTACCGTGTGTGCAGAAGGAGCGTGCTCCATATTGAGACACTGTATGAAAGCATAGAACACCAGCATGTGCAGGAAGTGTGAACATGGGCAGGGCATTTGCTGTTCTTTTTAAAGATGCTCACATTACAGAGCAGGCAAGCTAAAAATGGCTACCATTCTGCTCGAATGCTATAACAGAACGCTCTTAACCTGCTTTGAAGGTGACAATAAAGTTGCTAAATTTAACTTGAAGCTCCCTATGCTACCTAGTGCCAAAGAAAGTTTTGTTTCTCTTTCACTGGTATCCAATATACATTAAAGAAGTAGACTATGATTAAATTTCATTTTTAGTCTATTTCATTTAAATAAATTGGCAGACTGAGCACAAATAATCTTCCTGCAATTTCTACTCTCTCGGTTTGACTGTTTTTTAAAGATTTTATTTCCATGACATCAAATCTCATGCTACCACATGGCAAACAATAGCCACAGTAGTAAATGTGGAAATATGCCTGCATCTAAAGGGGTTTTGATAGAATCCTGTGACTGAGATTGGTTTCATTGAAAAGAGAGGCTGTGTTGGTAGAGAAAAAGTTATATATATATATATTTTCATTTTTTTAAAGAAAGCAAAAAGGTTATTCAATAAAAGCCATCCACTCCCATAACAGAGAAAGAAAATATATCAGCAGAGGCCAAGCTAATAAAATGTAGTGTTGACTATACCGCTCCGAAAGAATACAGACTTACATTTTAATACTTAAGAGGTGTGATGGTGATTATTCAAATTGGTTGTGTCTTAATAAAACTTTTATTACTCCTTATTAGTTTTTTTCTTTGAGTTGAAACATCATATTTTGTGCTCTATTTTGGCAGATATGAATGCTGCTGTTTCAAGTGCAAGAAGAGTAATCTGTAGAACATATTATAAATTGGCTGGCCTCAGAATAGGGCGAGATGATTAGATTGTCGAGTTTCCTGCTGAGTGGTACATGCTTGTTTTGTAATACTGCTTTATGAGTCAGAGATTCAAACAGAACATGTAGGTCCAATTCAATACCTCAGCATTGTTGATATGCTTTTTATTGATTTTTCATCTACTCAAACCTAGAATTCTTAAGGTTTTAGGAATGTTGTGGCCAAAGGTTTCAGTGGGAAAGTTTTAATTAGAAATGCATTGTTTTCACTGAAACACTGTGAGCTGTTTTGTTGCTTGTGAGCTTCGCTTTATTGTGTTCATGAAATAGGATCTTTTTCATCAAGGAAAAAGTTTCTGTGTGCAAAACCAAGTTAAAGTAATAAGAGGTTTTTAGATCGCTGTGTTTGAACATCACTGAAGACAGTGACTTGCCTTGTCTATATTTGTGTCGCAGGGAGGTAAACAATCTCATGTTAAATACAGACATGATATGGCACCTAAATTTTGAACGGATTACTTATCTGGTCAATATTTCATAGTTTTTCTGTTTTATAGTACTAAATAACTACCTTATGGCACTTGGAGACAAAATTTGCTAAGCACTTTTATGCCATTTGAAATTATCATCTAAAACCCAGTTATAGTTCCCTTGTACCTTCCGATCATTGCCTCTGTTAATTTTTCTTCAGGATCCATTGAACAGTGTACAGTGACATTGTAAGTGGGTTGTACTTCCTCACATCAGTGCCTTGTTAATGCCGTTCATTAATCTAGAACCTCCAGCTTGTTCAGTGATAGTTAGCTATTCCATATTTCCATGGAGTTTGGGAAAGGATGACAGCTTACTTACTGATTCTGCAACCAGACCTCATTGGTTGTCTTGTCATTTTTAATACTGATAAAAGGGAAGGGCATGCACATGCACGTGGAGGGGCTCGGTGGCACACACACGTACAAGGCACACAGCCATCCCATCGACCTGTGTGGCACTGGAACAAATCAGTTCTTTTGTATTTGTTTACCTCCTGTTTGCTTTTCTGCACCTGGCAGAAAATAAATTTACATCCAGCAGCGAATTCCACTCATAGGGGTGCTCGGATGCTGTTCTACTAAGCACCATTAGGCTGGGCATTCCTAAAGCATATGCATTCCAGGACACCAGTTAGGGCAGACCCAGAGTGCTAAACCCTAGCTCATAAGGTGTAAATACAGTTTTACATTGCAACAGAAGCACTTCCTTTGCTGTCGCATTTTTTTTGTCTTATATCTTCAATACAAATTCCTTATCTTTACCATGATTTAAAGAACAAGTTATATAACTTAGTAGTAAAATATTTGAGGAAAAGTTACTGTGAGAAAAAAATCCTCCCAAAATTAAAATGAATATGTCTATAAACAAATATCTGGGCCAGCCAAATAGCCCATGTACTAAAGCACCTGCAAGCATGGGCAGGGGCTGGGTTTTCCATCCCCAGGCCTGCTGTACCAGCCCCGCCCCTGGGGCACGCTAAGGTGACTATTGAGACTGGGTGTGGTGGCACACTCCTGGAATCCCAGCACTTGGGAAGCTGTAAACAGGAAAATCACTACAAGTCCAATCTAGTAGTGAGACCCTGAATACCCTGTAGACTCTTCCCTAAAATATGAAAAAAAAACAAATCCCTCTGACGCTCCAAAGCTGGACTTCTTGTTAAATAAGCACAAGATCCTGAGTTCAATCCCCAGTACCACCAAAAAAAAAAAAAAAAAAAACTGGATTTCTTGCTGCATTGCTCTAAGGATTAAACATCTAAAGCATTTTTTTTTTCTCAGTGTCTTGTAGAAGATGTGAAAAAGAGAAATAACTGATACAGCATGGTACTAGGTGTTCAGAAAGCTGAGATTCAGACATAAGTTTCCAGATCTCAGATGTGGCCAATTCAAGCTTTATATCATGTATCTGGGGATAATTCTGTGAGCACACAAAATAGAAGAGCCATTCACAGAGAGTTCTACTGGACACCACCACCTGGAGGCCTTGCACAGTCTTGAATACTGTGATTACTACAAGTGTGGAACTAGATTTTAAATTTTAACTTTAAATGCTTTAGATGGCCAAATAGCTTAGTAGCTACCATAATAAATAGAACAGCTTTTGCATGAAAATCACAAAAATTTTAACCTTTAAAGAAATATCTTGAGTTATCCTGGTTTACCTGCAAAACACAATCATGATTTAAAAACCATTTTCATTAGTAAAAGCAATAGTATGTTATTTTTCACTGTACTACTTTATTCTTAAGCCCCTAAGCATTGCTTGTGGGAGTAAACGGCTAAGCATATTAATTTATAAGACAAAAGCATTGGCAGTAATTATATATTATCATTTCTGACTGAAAATGCTGATGAGCATGTGTTTGTGTGTTCATTATCTTTGCTGAGATGTGCACATATCCAAATATGTGGGTATAGACCAAGTAGCCAAGGTGTTGAGCAAAATTCTTTTCTCACTCAGACTTACTAAAATTATATGAACCTTTTGCTTTCTTTTTTTGCCAAAACTACTGGAACTGGGTTAGTGAGGCCAAAATTTGTATTTTTCTTGGGTTTATATCGAGAAAGTACTATAATCAAAGTGCTATGCAAACACTCAGAGATGTTCACAGGCAGGGTGATAATCACACCCACTTAGGGATCTATGCTGCCTTCAATACAGACGTGTAACCCCATTAACATTAATAGGTCTTACGCTCATATATTGATGGAGTGTAAATCCCTAATTAGCAGTGAGAACTGTTAACACCCCCACTGTGATAATACCTCTGAAAGACTTTAATGTCGCTATGATAATAGGTGCATCTTTAAAAAAAAATTAAACAATGCAGAAGTTGGCACACAATTGAGATTTGTATACCTGTAACTTTCACAGATCCTGGGCTTTTACTAATGGAGTCTTGGTCTAAATCTTTGACTAGCCCTTAGAGAAAGAGATCCTTTTATTGTGTTGCTGTTTATTTGGGGGATATAAATGCTTTTCTGATGCAAAGAGGAAGTCATCTGTTCTCCTTTCTACCCTGGATGGTAATTATTCTGCACAGATTTGTAGATTTTTAGAGAAAGACTAATATTTAAAACGCTGGCCTTTCATCTCTTTTAGAATGTAATATGTAAATCAGGTCTTCGTCAGACATGGTTTGGCTCCTCTTGGTAATGGAAGGGACATGGATTGAAGCAAGGAGCTTCCTGTCCACAGCACTGTGTTATTGATGAGCTGGCATTTGCCCTGTGGCCCTCCCAGAGGATTGCTTACATCTATTACTCACACACATCGATTGGTTAATTTGATAATTCTATCACCAATCGGCTGGTGTCTGACCTTTCGCCATGGCAATGATGGCAGGCTCTTCATTTTTACATTGCAGACCAGTTAGATTGACCTTTTTGAGGAGAATGTCAAGGCATCCCTTGATCTTAACCTGTCACTATATTTGTTAGAACTACACTGTCCCTTAACCTTGATTTACGGTATTTCAGCACTCGGGATATGCATTTTTGTTTGTTTTAGAAATCCCTCTAAAGGTACGTTGATCTGCGCAGGGGAGCCTTGCAATTAAACTTACATTCTCACTGCATGATCTCTATGCTCAAAAATCATCAACTGTTCTGTCTCTCTTTCATTTTACAAGTAAGTTTACACTTCCCAGGAAACTTCACATAATCATTTTTGTGGAAAATTGAAATAGGAGGCTGGTTTGGGTGGTAAATTGTGAATTTGCTTTTTTTTATCTCTTCACAAATTGATGAAACTGGTCAGACCTCCTTAAATACCTCCTGAAAACCGGGGAAAGGTATCATGGTAACATGCTGTTTGCACTCATAGTTTTTCATTCTTATTTTCACCATCCTAATTTATACTCTTGCCAGAGGGAAGAAATTGTCTTGTCTGTGCCTTGCTCCTTGGGGAGCAATACAAGGGCATTGCTTTGTGACTCTGAAACTGTAGATTTTTCTCTTCAGCTCAACTAGAGGGAGAATGAAAGGAAACCTTCTTGCCAGTCTTTCCACGTGTGTTTGTATAGCCACATGTTGAGTCTGAGAGGACACATGTTCCTTTACCCAGCTAACATCCATGTTACCTCGCCTGGTGGAAGAGACCAGCAGAGAGGGGATATAATTAAAGCTGTGTCATCATCTAGTAGCAAATGGAGGGAGGTGCTAGCCCCTTTGCTTCCCTGTGACTAAAAACCAGCCAAACCAATTTCAGTAAAATTTAGTAAAATAAAAATTGTGCTCCCAGGATGAGAAGTTGCATGCCAAATTTCAGCCTGAAGCGAATTTAAATGGCTGAGTTATAAACCTTTCATAAAGGATGTTTTGTCACTCACTAAAGATAAAAAGGCTCCTTTTTTGAAAAGGAAATTATCTAGGCACATAGTCTTTAGCGGGGATTGTTGCCATTTATTTAAAGAAAACACAATTTTAAATGACTGGGTTTTGGAGGACTGAAAGCAGCAACTGTGTCTGAGCAGTAATTATGTTTCATAATTTTGTTTAGCAAGTATTACATATTATATGAATAGCATCATCGTAAAAATGATTAGCATTCATACTATGCAAAATCCTGCATATTAAGAGCTCCACAGTAGTGTCCTACACACAATACGTTGTAATGGCTCCGAATTATATTGTGTCGGTGAAGCACTGTGTTTCGTGCATGCCTGCAGCCCGCCTGCCTCTGTGCAGGGCTCCAAAGAGGCCCAGCTTCTCACCAAGCACCAGGAAGGGTGAGCACCTCGCACGGCTTTGGAGAAGCACCTACTGTTGAAGCAGTAGTTTCATCCCTGACATCTGTGTTGTGGGTGTTCTGCCAGCCTAGCAGAATATTTACTGCATCTATGTTGTCTCCTTGTGCTGGTGCTACTGGGGTTTGGCACCTCAGCCTTCCACTGATGACCCCAGGGGATGAAAGGACTTGCTGTTGACTCAGAGGTTTCTGTCTTAGGCCTTGTGTTTTGAGCCTCAGGGTGTCAAGCAAGTGCTTTCCAGCTGGAGGCCCAGGGCGTGAAGTCAGGCCCATGATGGTTCAGCTGGAGAGCCCTGCAGAGTTCAAGAATGGGCCTGGCTTCAGATCTGTCCCTACTGGGACCCAGCCGTGGAGGGAGATTCATTCTGAGTTGTAAAGTTTGAGGGTCAGAAACATGTTTATGTAATAAAACCTGTGTTTATGGCTACTACTATTGTTTTAAACATAGATATGCCTGTTTTCTTTCCTAATTGTTTTGTGACAGTCATAATTATATATATGTAGACCTCTATTCCTTTCTAGAATCAGAATTCAGAGGCTGATGGGACCCTTTCAATTTTGTTCTATAACTAAACCCCCAAGAAAAATAGAAAACTAAGTCTGCATACTTTCTTTTGTGCCACCCATATGCTAGAGTATGTTTAAACCTTTAAACATTAAAAAATAAAGGAAGGGGATAAAACAAGCCTAGGACTATACTTTCCCAAGGTGCTTAAAACTGCATTTTCATTCTATCCAGCCAACTGAAGACCGAGCAAAAGAGTCCGAGGTCGCTTGGAAGCATCTGAAGATCCGGTAAATCATTAGTAGCCCTGTGCCCTGTGTGGAGGTGACATTGTGTCATGTGCTTTTGATCTAAAGGTGCCTTTGAATTTGCTGAAATCTGATATTTATTTCGGAAGCAGGATTTTAACGAATTACAATAGATCTTTTAATTGGTTTTTAATGGCATAAGTCTCTCCAATGCTAGAAATAGTATTTACGGGCAGATAGTATTCCATGCTCACAAACTGGCTGGAGCTGTCTAGAGCTTTCTTCCTCACTTCCTATCGATTCTGGCTGCTTCCAGCTGTTTAGCTTAGGCAACCTTCTCACAGTGAGGCATAGAAAGAAGAATGCCTGTTCTGTTTCTTTCTCCTCTGCCCAGCTCCCGTGTCTGTTTTGCTTGTCTTGTAGAGTCTGATCAGAAGAAATAAAGGAGTCAAGGGTTCATTGCATTTCTCTCCCATGCCTCTCACTGTAACTGCCCTTCCTCACTGAGTTCTTGTGAGACCACAGCTGCAGGGGCGTAGTACCATACACAACGACAAAACTGGAAGTTTGAGGAAGATGTCTAACAGTATGATGCCCAGCAATTACTCAGTCACACATAGCTAATCAAATCCTTAGAGTCTGGGGAGGAAATTTTCCTTAGGAAATGCAACCACATAGGGAGATTTATTTTTTAAATCTGGGAAGTTGGTGAAAATTAAAAGATGTTTAAGAATCATAACCAGTGGCATTTTTAGTATGAAGCTTGAGTGTTTCTGAGTGCAAAGCTACTTGAATTTCCCTCTGGGATGTCATTCAAAGAAGTTTCCTGTGCTCTGGAGAAAAGAAATATACAGGGGCCAGGGAAGCCTCTCAGTCTGATTTTCCACATCTGTTTAGTGCAACAAAACCATATGGAAGTAGTACAGGTGCGTCAGCCATGTTTGTATAAGTAACGTGACCATAACACTAAGACTTTTTCTGAGACCAAGTTGTTATTTCCTTCAAGCAAAGAGTTACCAGAAAAGAATATGGTCCACTTATGGGGATGCTATAGACTTCCTAAAGCAGTATTCTTGTCTGACCTGGACATGGGAAATCACCTTTTTTAAACTTGCTGGTTGTGGGTTGAAACTTCAGGCAAATCCATGTGGGGCAGGCTAACCACAAGCAGAATTTGTTGGGTTTTGGCAGAAATAATCTCCAAATATGCTTCATTTGTGTTGTAAACTCAGTTAAGATGTAAGCAATTTTAACTGTAATAGAGAAAGACTTGCAGATCACTGTAAAGGTTAAAAGGCAAGCCAAAGTGAAGACCTGAAGAAAAATAAACAAAAATGGCTGAATTATTTTATAGGACTAGAACATACTTCCTTTGAATTTAAACATAAAGATTTTAGAAAAACATGTACTCAAACATGTACATTTGAAAGATATATATATTTAAAATGTGCAAAAAGCATCATTTGATACATGTTGATACTTAAAATGTTTCTTTCCGACTTACATTGGAAGACATTATTTTGTCATTTAATATTTAATATAAGCTACCAGAAGACATATTTTATATCATGTTAAAAGAAATTCTCATAGAAATTATGTGAATTAGAGGATATATATTAAACATATCCTATATGTTCCTACTTTCTTTTTTTGAATTTGCTGAAATCTCATTTATTTTGGAAGCAGGATTTTAACCAATTATAATAGATTATAACTTTTAATGAAGATTTTCTTTGCAAGGAAAATAAAAAGAAGATGTTTTGAAGTTAATAACAAAAGCAACACTATTCCTCATTATACTAGTCACCTGAAAGGTCAGTTGCTTGGTAACATGTATTTTGCATAATCTATAAGTAACTTGATTTATTATCACTGAGTGGTAGTAGTATTTGAAGGTGAATATGAAATTCAGGGCTAGATTCTTAAAGTTTAAATTTTCATAAAGTTTTTTATGACATAATATTTCCTATTAAATATTGGCCACACTCCTTTACAACAAAACAACAAAATAACATGTTGTTCTTTTCCATTCAGTGCTCTCTCATCAGGCTTATGAGTAGGATATTTTAATTTTTTTCTTTGTTACTTTTGGTCACACTGCTGACATCCATGTTGCTTTTGTCTGGGAAAAGAACGCCTGTGTGGCAAATTCAAATTTGTGACTGGGGTGACACAGCCCTGAGCTGTTTGTACCCCCAACAGAAAGTACAGCCTTTAAACATCCACGTCTTTCCTTTTAGGACTCTAAGTGTGGGTTTCTAACTTCCGATTTGGACTCCACGTGGTAGGTGTTAGTCTCAGGAATTTGTTTGTCCCAAAATAGAGATAGCAGTACTAGCAACTTTCTCTGGAGCACATTTATGTATTGAAATAAGAAGTAAAGCACCATTTCTTATACAACAAAGGATCAAGTGAATAAAATCTTTAATTTAGAGTTAAAGTGGCATTCTTTCATTTAATTTATCCACTGGTTCTCTATCCAAAAATTAATTCAAGTCATATGGGTAACAGGAGAAAATAAAGTTATTTAGTTTCCCAGATCTACAATTGAATTTAAAAATGACCTTTGCACTTATACCACAAATAGAATGTGGTAGTCTGTTAAATCAGATGTAACCAACTTCTAGGGGTAGTAGAGATACTGAGATAATAATCCATAAAAGGTGCTTCTTTTTTTTTTTCTTGATGACTTTGGCTCTAATTTAAGTGCATTTTATATCCCCATCCCATTATTTTAACATTTTATCTTTCCCTTTTCCTTACATCTCTCAGTGGATACAGAGCTCTCACTTTTGTGTTCTTCCTGGCATACAAATCTTGGGGTTTTCTTTTTCCTCCAGTGGTAAGGGTCAAACCCAGAGCCTTGCATGTGCTAGGCAAGCACTTTGTACATTGAGCCTCACTTCCTCATCATTTTTATTATCTTAATTACTGTTAGTTAAAACTGGGTTCCTCTGTTGTTTTCCAGTATGAATATTTCTGTTCTGATCTGTTTTTAGTCAGTTCTAAAGTAATCTTAGTTGTGTCATTAACTTTGCATGTTATTTTAAAAAATTCATTATTTCTTTTTAACTGATACATAGAAACATATTTATGGGATACGATGTGATATTTCAGTACATGTGTCCATTGTGCAGTGTTCATGAGTAAACCGATTAAACAGGTCTCTCTCTATCCCTTCAAACTTACCATTTCTTCATGGTGAACACGTTCAATATTATTACTTCTAGCTTTATAAAGCACTCAGTCCATTATCATTATCTGTAGCCACACTGTCGAGTACCATGCTAGAGATTTCTTACTCCCATCTGTCCCAAATTCTCAGCACCTTTCCCATTTGCCTACTGTCCCCCAACTTCTGGTAACCACCTTTCTGCTTTCAACTTTCTTCTATTCGACATATGAGTGAGATCATGTGCTGTGTTTTTTTCCTCAAACCCAAACAGAATGATTTCAAAGCAAAAATCTGCCTTTATTTCCAGAGAACTTTCCCCATATTGGCTCTTTTTTATATCATCTTACCCCTATTAGCAGATAACCTGTTCTGCTTCCTAAATAACTGTCTCCTTCAACTCACATCTTGCCCTGGTGTGCCATCTCCAGTCCTCTTTCCCTAAACCTACATACTTCATGTGAAAAACCTTCTGCTGCTCATGTTCTTTCAGTTTCTGTTCCATAACATACCGTGCTCCACCCTGAAACCCTGTGAGTGGCTCGTACTTGTCTCCTAGCTGTTCTACTTCTTCGTGGTGTGTTTCTGTACTGCTGAAAGAGTAGAGAGTATGTGGAGCCAGTGTGTTCAGGGTTTTTTGTTTTTTGTTTGTTTGTTTGTTTGTTTGTTTGTTTGGCGGAACTGGGGATTCAACTCAGGCCCTTGTGCTTGCCAGGCAAGTGCTTATTCTACTGAGCCATCTCCCTGGCCTCCTATGTTTGGGGTCTTGATTGAATTAATAACATATCATCAGGAGTTAGGAAGCTTTCATAACTATGGAGTGTCTAACAGAACAGCTACACCCCATTTGTACTTTCTTTACTGGCATCTTCTTCATGAGCTATAACCCAGGCAATTACTTTGGATGAAGTTCTCACAAGTTTTGGGGGATTTTTTCAAACATTTCCACATGTTCTAAAATACAGAGTTGCCAAGAGTGCACATAAATTGATGGCAGAAAAATTCTCATTTAAAAGAGCAAAATGAGTTACTTTGTCTCCTTACAAAGACAAGTGAAATGTTAAGTGAGGCACATAGCCATACTTACTAGCACACACTGTGTAACATGGTAATTTTAGGTACCTAGATTTAATGACTTGCCTTTCCATGTTATTTAAGCTATGTACTAATTCAGAAAAAAACTACTTGTTCTTATAATGACCATAATAATCTTAGGGCATTAAAATAGTTTTAAAGATTGGATAGAAATAATCTATGAAAAATGTTATGGTTATAGTAGTTGCTCATTAAATGAACAGAATACAAAATCTTATTTGGTAAGATAGGATGATGTTTTTGGATTCCATGGCTCTGGTATATTTAATATAAGTTATTGAAACAGAGCTTTTATAAATGCTGTGTGCTGTTTGTTTTTTCTTTTGTAAGAAAAGATATGCTAATTGAGAAGATCCTAGATCTTCATATATAGTGTATTGAGCCTTATTACAAAGGTGATTTTTGAAAAAAATACACATGTTTCAGGGAGCCTGATGAGAAACAGGACTTGACATGTGAAAAATGTGACCCTTGCCCAAAAAGATAAATTGAAGCTAAAAGTGGAGGGGGAAAATTACTTTGACTAAATCTTTCTCTTATTCTTTTTCTTTATCTTTCATTGTCTCCTCTTGGAAAGGAATTATTTTAGTGAATAAGGAAACCTTCCCAATGCAACAGTAAAGGATTAATTGTTCTGCTAACAGCTGGTTGGTAGAAAGGATACCTAAAAATTTCCTGCATATGTTCCCACACAAAACAATCATACCTGTACACTGTAGTATGTATTATTATTACAGTGCTCAGAATTACATTCAGTCCCCAACTGCAGTTACTGCTTTACACTATATTGAATGTTGACCATTGCTTCCAATATTTTTATGCACTAAATATGGAAATACTAGATAGCCCTGATACCTCAAGCCTCTCTTTTTGGTGGAGAAAAAGCCACCAGTGAATCTTGAGTTTCATGCTTGATCATAACTGTGAACACAGTTTTATGTAACATGGACTGATGAAGCTTCCATCTTGACTTCCTCTGTGAACTGACTTAAATTCTCAGGCCTTTTGTTTTCTTATGTTGTATGTTATTGTGCTTGGCAGCAGGTTTTTATATTGCATGTACTTTGAAGACTTCACAGATACCATAGAATATGTAATGCATTCACAAAACTACCAACAATAAAAGCTGGCATGAGTTTTAAGAAATGTGATTCCCAAGACTTTTATATTTCTAACTGTATGCAGAACAAACTGGTTTACTTAGCTTCCTTGGCATATGGGATGAAAATTCCCTAACAGTCCCTGTGCAGTATTTTAAATTGTCTGGCCATTTTAAAGGGTAACAGCCTTGTGCAGTAGAATTAAGTGAATTAAACTGTTATATTTAAGAATTTTATGAATTCATTTTTTTTCTTCTGTTCCCTATTCAGAGCTGGATCATTAACTGCTGATTTACACAAATATTTATTCAGTACCTACTGTGTGTTAGCAGTTGTTCTTGTCATCAGGGAAACAATGGTACAAAATAAACAGCCCCTGCCACAGTGGCATATACAGTTTTTGGCAGAGTTACAGACAAATAAGGAAGCAGTTGTAGTTTGTGCAGCCACAGCAGAAGACCAGAATGCCAAGGGTCCCCCCGGAGGGATAACCGATAACCCAGACTTTGAAGGAAACTAGAAAGTACGGAAACAGATTAGAAATAGGCAAAAGGAGTAGAGGGGAGAAAACATTTCATATGAAGGGGAGAATATATGAAGAAAGAAGCAATAATGTATGTTTATCAAAGAAAGTAAATGAATAGTTTAAATAAATATTTGCCATTTATGTTTTATGTAAAATCCATGGAAGTTTGGCTAAGGATACCAAGTTTAGATGTGTAGCACTTACTTAGGTATGAAGGTCTTGGCATTCTTAGTGTTTTTGGTCAAGGCTTGCTAATGGCAGGAATTATACCAGGCACTACAACACTGACATTAGAGATTTCACATGTATTACTGCCTAATAACTATAACTTATTGCTATCTTGGCCAGACATTTAGCCACATAGTAGGTCTAGGGCTGGTTCTGTTTTGTTTTCCTTTGTTTTGGGAACTGGGAAATGAACTCAGCACCTTGTGCTTACGAGGCAGGCTCTGTGCTGCTGCTGAACATCATCTCCACCACAGTAGGTCTACAATTAATGGTTAAAGAATAGAGAAAAATTATACATGGTCTACAGAAAAAATACTAAATTTCTTCATTCTAACTTCACTAATTTCTATTTTGATACCCCACAGACATGTTCCTCAGGAAGTTTTGAAGGAAGCCCACTTGTTAGGAATTCACATGAGTTAAAATAACATATGAGTTATTAAAGGTCTTTCGGCAGAATGGAGCTTCATTTCCATATCCCTCAGGAGCCCATCTGTACTCCCTTATCACACAAATGGAATTTTGGTATATGGATTAAAAATTAGCTTCCAAAATTAAATTAAAAGTAACTGAGCCATATTTGAATCATGGAGGTACATTTGTCTGATTTATTTGCTTATATGTTCAAAGCAAAGAGAAAGAATAGTTTTTTTTTTTCCAAATTAGGGACTTTTTTCATAATACCTGAATGTCATAGATATAGAGTGGGATACAAATACAGAGTTGCCTTAGGTGACCAGATGTAAAGTGGCCTTCAGGACTGTTCATTACTAGGGGCCAGCCAGATAGCTCGGCAGATGCTGGGACTGGGGTTCGATCCCTGGCATGCCGTGCCTGCCTCACCTCCAGGGCATACTGAGATGGCGATTGAGACTGGGCATGGTGGTGCACACCTGTAATCCCAGCACTTGGGAGGCTGCAAACAGGAGAATCACTACAAGTCTAATCTGTGTAGTGAGACTCTATAGACCCTGTACTAAATACAGAAAAAAAAAAAAAAAAAAGATTGTTCCTGACTGATCTACTTCCCTTCCTCCTGTCCCTTCCCTGTCCTCCTGTGGCTGAATGATTGTCTCACTGTTGCAGTATGACAGCCTTACCCTTCTTCAGGACTTCTGCATTACCTTTCTGTCAGGAGTGTTTCTCCACCACCACACTGAAGTACTCGTTCTCATTTTTCTTGAGTCCTCCGATCAAATGACATTTTACAAAAGTGCTTTCCTGGTATCTGGGCATGGTAGCACATGCCTGTAATCCCAGCATTCTGGGAGGCTGAAGCAAGAGGATCACAAATGGGAGCCCAGCCTGGGCAACTTAGTGAGGCCCTGTATTCCAATATAAAAATGAAAGGTCTGGGGATGCAATGTAGAGCAAAGGCCCTGGGCTCAGTCCCCAGCACTCCCCCAATAAACTTATCCGCTGTGAAAGACCAGCACTTCCTCTTACCCTCCTGCCCTGTCACTCCATATCCTCACCATACTTTATTTTGCACTGTTATCTTTGTTGTTACCAGAAATGCTATATATTTGCTTGCTTGTTTGTTATCTATCTCACCAAACCAGATACAGGCTTTATAAGGGCAGGAGTTTTGCCTGTATTTTTTACTACTCTATCTCCTGCCTAGGACAGAGCCTAGCACATGCTAGTAGGTGCTAAATAAACATTGTTCAGTAAATGAATGATTGCTAAGTACAGAAGCAAGAGACATCTTTTTAGATAGGTGCATAAATAAGTGACTTTCTGAAGTATGTGATACTGTATATATGTAAGCACTGTGCATATCTAAGTATCAAAGGAAAGGATCAAAAGGAAAATATCTTCCCTATAATTCGCATTTTCTACACCAACTGTATTCCACTTAAAATATCTCCACAGGTATGAAGATACATGACTGAAGCCTGCTTTATGGACACTCAGTGTGTGGTAGGCAACTAGAAGCCGTGTGCTATAACTCATTTAGCCTTGTGTCTTGATGAGCATAGTGGTCATCAGATATTCATTGACAAGTTTATTGTGTACATCACAAGGGAAAATTTCAGGTCTAGGTAGATTGCTACATAGGAAGATGATCTCTTTCTTACATTGAAGTAAAAAATTGTATGTTCATTTTCTTCACACCACAGACATTCTAATTTCCCCTCTTATTGACTTTGAATATTTCCTTCTAATTCAACTGTGCTCTTTCTTGGGGCCCGGAGATAGGTCAGTAGAATAAGTGCCTGTCTGGCAAGCACACGGCCCTGAGTTCAATCCCCAGTACTGGAAACAGAGAGAGCGAGCGAGCGAGAGAGCGAGAGTGCACGCGCACGGGAGAGAGAGAGAGAGAGAGAGAGAGAGAGAGAGAGAGAGAGAGAGAGAGAGAGAGAGAGAGAGAGAGAGAGAGAGAGAGAGAGAGAAATTATGCCCTTTCTCCAAACCATTATCAATCATCTTGCATCTAGCTATTAGACTTTAAAGCCTAATCAGATAAGAAAATATCAGCAATAAAGTCAGACTGCAAAAAAGAATTTGTATTGCTCTATGAGGAGGTCTGAAAGGGAGCACACAAAATGTTATGGGTCTAAAACTGTTTGGTCTACTTTGTGAAATTTGAATGAATGTGTTGGGTTGCAACACGGCTACTCAAAGATATGTGACTATTTCTGATGTGTTTGAGATGAGCTCAAATAGAGCATGTAAGAAGAGAATGTAATTTTTGGTTACCAAAGAGATGTTAATGCAGTCAAGTGTCACTTAATGACAGAGATACACATTGAAAAACATGTCCTTAGGCAATTTCAATATTTTTCAAACATCGTGGAGTGTGCATATAGAAACCTGAATGGTGCAGCCTACCACACATCTGTGTTCTGCGATACAGTCCGTTGCCCATAGCATACAAACCTATCCAACATGCTACTATAATGTGTATTGCAGGCTGTGTAACACAGTGGGATCTATGTACCTAACTGTATATAAACACAGAAAGGTTTAGTAAATATTTTAAACAAGAGGAATTGCTTTACTTCTGTTATGTTATGTGACTACCTCTGTAGTACATTGTAGACGAAATGTTTCATTAGGCAGCATGTGACTCCAGAGGAAGTATGCCTTGCCACAGTATTTGCTTTTGTTTTATTTATTTATTTATTTATTTATTTATATTTTAGGGAAGGGTCTAGAGGGTATTCAGGGTCTCACTAGATCAGACTCGTAGTGATTCTCCAGTTCACATCCTCCCAAGTGCTGGGATTACAGGTGCATGCCACCACACCCAGTTTTAATTGTGTCTCAGCACACCCCAGGGGCGGAGCCAGCAAGGCTGGCCCTGGGATCGAACCCCCGGCCCCTGTACCTGCTTGCAGGGGGTTTAATCCCCTGAGCTATTTGGCCAGCCCTTGCCACAGTATCTGCTGCTGTTTGCTTTCCTTTATATTTCTAGTAATATCTGCACATGATCACATAGAACTAGGAATAAATCCCTTAGACTGCTATCTTGTGTAGGAATTAAAAGAACTGGGATTTAAGGTAAGTTGTGGCAAGTGACAATGGCTTAATATTTCGTCTTTTTTTTAAGTTTTGTTGTTGTTGTTGTTGTTGTTGTTGTTGTTGTGTGTGTGTGTGTTTTTTTGTTGTTGTTGTTTTTTGGTGGAACTGGGGATTGAACTCAGGCCCTTGCGCTTGCCAGGGAAGCACTTATTCCACTGAGCCATCTCCCCAGCCCCAATATTTCATCTTTTTGATCCTAACATAGCCACTCCCTCCCCCTCTTCTGTTCTCTGAAGTCTCAGCACTGGTGTTTCTGCCCCAACATAGGCAGGTTAGTCTCACTATTTTGTAGTAAGAGGATCTTTAAATTTTCACTTTCAAGTGGAATTCTAATTCAGTTTTATCCTGTACTTAGTCATCCTAAAATATGTCCTGACCAAGGAACATGCAGTTTCATTCCAATTTTATAGGAAATGATCCAGTTTTATTTCCAAGGATCCAGTTCTGCTTTGGTAAAATTTTCTTACTTTGTTTTTCCAGTTGGTACCATGATTTTCTCCAAGGGAATTCATTTTTCTGTGAATCTGCTATTCCTTTTTGCTTTCAGTTTTGTAAACACATCTTCTTTGCTTTGTTTTCCCTCCTTCCTGTTGCACACACCCCACATACATACACTCGTGGCTGATTTTGATGTATACATATGCTTGGGAAAGGGGGAACCTGCATCAGTTCGTAAACTAAGTCTGCCCTTCTCTAATTCCCCTGCTTCCAAGACTCAAAGGCTGAAGTGGCAACCAAGAGACTCTTCCATGGGGGAGTACTCCACTTGCCATTGAGAGGTCTACTGAAGTTTCCTCCTACCCTCCTTAGCAAATAATTTTGCCGTTGTCCTTTGGGAAGCAGCAGCCTACATTCAGGTTCCCATGTTATGGCAAAACCAGCAGAAAAACCTTCCTAGCTAAAGGAACACAATAAAATTTACCATCAGTTCACTTGGGCAGCAGGGCCAGCTATACACACAGTGCTTTGTCTTTAATTCAAAATGAAATTTATTCTTGTAATTATGTGATGCATCGTCACTTCCAGGTACACTCCAAAGGGGCTACAGAGGTGGGACCTGGATCCCCCCAGAGCTCCGAATAAGAAAAGTGGGCCTTGAGAAAGGGACGTAGGGTCATGTTGAGTAAGACAACAGAATTTGAGGGGGGATAGCCTTCTAAGGCCTGATTTATTCCACATGCTATTTTATACCATGTAAATCCAAAAGCCTCCAGAGAGCACTCTTCCCTTTCATTGAAAACTGTGAATAATTCTGGAGCAAATTCCCACTATCCAGAAAGCTAGCACATACACAAAATGTGGAATACTCTGGCTGGCTGTGGTCCTCCATTATCCTAATAGGGACCCAGTGTACATACAGGCTGATCAAAGCCGGGGAATAGGAGGGTGGATCCCACTCACTGCCCATGTGAGAGCCCATGAGACTTTCCGAAGGTGCATTTGGCTGCTTCCAGAGCCATCCAACTTCCAGGCTCTTCTTCACTACAGCACTGAAAGGGGACAGCATACACTGATCTAGGTCAGGGGAGGGGTATGAGCATGGAAGTTTACAGACAAGACTTTGGAATCACCTTTATCCCTGAGCATTCATCCCTTGTTGGGTCAGTGAGAGCCCTGCATTTCCCCTGTGGTCCCATCACAGGAAGGTGAGCGACCTGTTCATACCTGAACAGTGATTTTATTGGTTGAGAGGATGGTAGCATGTTTGTGCTTCTCAGGGAAAGTGTGATTTAGTTAATCTGAAAAAGATCATCTGGCATTCTTTTGTAGGGAATCTATGTCCTGCACCTAAGTGGAAGAATTCAGAAGTCTTCAGGGGCTGCTATGAGTGGCATTATTACTTTATTTATTATTATTGACTGTTAGTGATATATTGTTTTGTGTCATCTTTGGAAAATCACCATGTAGATAAGATGTTTCTATTTAACTATCATGTTGTTTCGATTTAACTTGTTACATTTTAATGTCTGATTTCACCATACAGATATAGACTTGAAAGGCAAGAAAGGAAAAGAATCTAAGAACTGTGAGGCACTATGGCAAGCATTTGGTTTACTCTTCTTTTCTCCACACATTCCATTTTGCAGATGAGAAAGCTGAAGCCTCAGGCATTAAGTAACTTGCCCAGATTTGACAGCTTGCTGGTAGCAGGCAGAACTGAAGTCAGGGATGCTAATTTTGGTCTTACTGTCCTCCCCACATCTCTCTCCTGGCCCTGTTATGGACAGAACGACTATGTAATTAAGAGCTTAACTTCAGGGCTGGATTCATGCTGGATGATTGCAAGTGTACAGGAGTCCGAGGCAAGGATATCTAGTGAAGGATGTGGGGTTGCATTTGGGCCTTACAGTCTCACAGGTACTGAGAAGGAAGGGGCAATGAGCCCCCTTTGCCAGTCTTCTGTGTATCACCAAGATAATGCAACTGATGTTGGAGACTTACTGTACCTCTACAACAAGGGTGTGGCCTCTGTCTGGTCCTTATGATTCTCTTAGTCCATGAGATAGGATTTAGACAGATAGATGCGATTAGTCTATACCTTTAACCTTTTGTCGTTTTGTGCCAAATTTGACCTGAAGAGTTGTGATTCTTGGGTTGGCTTCTATTTTATTTTTAAATGGAGAACATAGCATCCAATCTAAAGTCCACTCACCCAAGCTTTTATGTCCTGCGCCTATGTATGCGCACACCTTCTCCTTCCCCTCCCCCTGAGTGCCCCAGGACAATACAAATCAGAAAGGTCTGACAAAGAGAGAGAGCTCACAGGACATGCTCCTTCATAAGAGCTTTGCAATTTCCAGTGAGAGCTGGAGCAGCGCTATGTGGTGTGCGGTTGGAAAAGCAGTTTGTTCTCTGCTAATGATGGCTGTGGATTCTGAAATGAAGCACAGCAGGTGGGACAGTGGTACTCAATTTTCAGAATCTGTGCCCTAAAACATGTTTGCTTAAACCTTTTCTCCACCACCCTTTAGGGGCCTCCACATCCATCAAAACCAGACCCCAGGAAAGGAATTCAAGGTTTCTATTTCTCACCACTACTTCTGCAATCACCACTATGATTCAGAGGTTGTCTGGAAAGTTCAATGGCCAAAAGTTCCTTCCTTCTCCCCAGAGCAAGAAATTAAATCACTTCCAGTTCCCAGGAGGGAAAACACTGCCTTTGCCCAGGTATCAACAATAACTTTGAAAAGGACATGCAATTTTTCATAGCGCTGACTATCAGCATTATGTCACACGGAATTCATTTTCTTAAAATAATCCATGGGTAAAGTGTTAATAATGCTGTCATCTTTCTGAAAGCCACAAGTGAGGAAAGGCAAGTTTGTTTTCTGTGCGTTGGAAGGTTTTAAGCTTTGCAAGTTCAGTGCCTAATATGAACTCAGATTGACTGTATAACCTGAGCTTCCAAAATACTACCACCTGCCACTCTAAAGGAACATCCCTGCATGATATAGGCTTGATTGAGCACTAATAAGGGATTTAGAAAAATTAAGGCACATGGTGCTTCCCTCAGGTAGGTAGCTGATGGATGCTTTATGTGTTTCTCTTCACCAGCATATTAAGTAATCATTGTTTCTTTTGTATTTTCCAAGGGCCACCTCAGCCTGCATAGGGAGGGTGAGTGAGCCGAGAGCTCTTCCCTGAGCACTACCTTAGGCAGACCCCTCTGGCAGTTCTGAGTGGCCTGTGCTCATTTAAGTCTTTCCAAGTGGATAGTTAACCAGAAGCTCTAGACTGCATAGTTCCTTTATCTTGTGAATTTTGTTTTTCTTCAAGAAGGTCAGCTGCAGTGTTTAAGCGCTCAGAGTGTGCAGGCGGTGTCCCATGAGAGCCAGATCTCCCAAGGGAAATGCAGACAGCACAATTGTGAATTCAACAAACTTAACAGAAGCATCAGGGTCTTCAAATCCACTGTGTTATCTTTGTATATAATTCAATCACCTGTTATTTTATGGCTCCGTTTGATCTGATTAAAACCTTGACAAGCAAATAATTTATATTGTAAATTATACAACTTCTTGTTTTTATTTCCATCACTGTTGATCCTTTTTCGGCAGGTTTCCCTAGCTAATTCAATCACAAGCTGTTTTAGGAAGATTGCAATTTAATCGATGAAAAAAAGATCAAATTTCTGAACAAGATCAGAGGACACACAACACCATGCAAATCTGTCTATATTTTTAAAGGGGTATTTGGTGATATTTTGGCATCATCCTTGGGCTTTCTTTTGTATCATCTTTGGTGATTATATAGCTGATAGCCCCACCAGTTCGTTTTGAATTAAAAAAAATAGTCAGAGTTAAAGGACACTGATTAAATGAACATTCTTGCTCAGTAGCCGAGAATGCTGGGGGAAATGAACAGAGCTCCCGAACTCAAGAAGGGACAATGACATTGGCGCATGCTTTGGTAGCAGCAAGATTACTTGTTCTGGCATCTAATAAATTTAAATAAATACTTTTCCCCTCATAGAATGTCTGCTATGATAACAAATGTTCATGCTTTTTAGGATTCCATCTCACTGCTTCTTGCATTTTAGCATGGCTCAGGATCACCTGCAGGGCTTGCTAAAACTCAGTTGCTGGATCTGAAAAATTCTAATTCGCTCCACTCAGGGATGGGGCTGGTCCAGCTGCCTGGTTTACACCACTGCTGTTGGCCCAGCTTCACTTGAGTAACAACTAATTTTGAACTGATCTATTCCTTTGTTAGCTTGTCTTGTTAGCTCTGAGACAGACGGAATGTCTCTGCAGTAAGTGTGTGATACCAGTGAGAGATGTTTAGTCTTCTGTGCTAACTTGTGTTTTTTTGCGTATCACAGTTTAATACCATAAAAGTTTTTGCTCTTCATTTCCAAGCTCGTTGGCTTAACATCAGATTGATAGAGCATCTCTTTACTGGTGAGGTCAGTCTGTGACATTGGACTTTTCCCTGCCAACAACAGAAGTGAAGGAATCCATTCAACATCCTAGGAAAGTTTGGCAAAACTCCGCAGTGTTCCCTGCTTTGATCTGAAACGAGATGAAGCTGCCATTAGTCATGTACTTTACTTTAGATGGCTACTTCCAGATTTGTCGGATCAAAATATCTTATAAATGACTCAAATGTTATAACAAATGGTTGAAACCTCATGGCATTTGTGGAAAACAATTTAATGGGGTCCCTCAGCAGCTGCAGGATAAAGAAATTTGAGTTATGAACTTCAGCAGCATTTTGATGTGGGGTTTGCATTCTGGTGTGTCTCTCTTGTGCTAGTTCTTTCTTTGTAGGAGAGTTTCTAGTTTCTTTTGTTGCAAGGTCAGAAACAAACATGTCTGGATTTTCCAGAACGTGTATAGCTAGCCAAGAAATTTAATTTTTTCCTAAGTGTGGAAATATCTTTGTGGATATTTAGAAGTTCTTACAAAATTATAAAAATGGAGCAAACCTTAAAGGACATCTAATGTAGAGTCTTTATTTTATAGATGACCAAAAAATCCAGTCCAGTGATTTTTATACAACAGCATATTTGAAATACTGCTTCTAATTTTAGAAGGTTTTGAAAATTAATTTCAAGGTAGATTCTTATGAAAAAGAAGCTGTTATCAAGTGTGTTTGGAATTTTGATGCTCTCTCTCCAGCACAAAGAAATTTTGACTTGAATTTAATGAAGAGAAATTGTTTTCTAATACAAATGTTTTTCTGTTTGGTGAGTAGTAGAAGTTTAAAAAGTAAAAATTGGGCCCCACTCACTTGTTAGCCTGAGGACTATAGGTCATATCCATCCATATAGTGCCTAAGCTATGCAAGTGTATTAGTCCTCAGTGTTAACATGTAATTGTTGGATTTTTTTCTATGTATTAATTAGAAGAGTTTAGGCCACACTAGGTTTTCCAGATTCTAATGAAGACATAATGGACCTTCTACCCATTATCCTGCTTGATTTCTGAATCAGAGTTCTTATACAAAATGGTGAAAATAATACTACCATAATAATAAGTGCTACTACTCATCCCTGACACTGACAAAGGATCTACAATCTGAGGTACAGCATCTCAGGATAAATCTTGAGGGGATTTCACTGAACTTATTAGACCCAAAAGCTACAACTCTTGTTGCATAGGTCTTGCTTTATCTTGGTCTTAACCATCCAGCAGAAAAGTATAAAAATGAAGTATAAGAAGTAAAGCCATGGTGTTATGTTGAGCTATAGGGGACTCAGGTCAACAATTTCTGACATTGCCAGTGAACTGGAAGACCTAATACTATTAAGGATTATTGGACTATTTTAGAATATTTTGCTGAGTTAACACACCTATAATATTCAAATAAGAGAACTAAACAAAAAAGGGGATACAGATGAATGTCCAATTTATATCTGTGTTTTCAAAATGGTTAGGATAGATATATAGTTACAGTCCCTTAATGAATAGAGGGATTTGTTCTAATGGTGTTTGTAAATAGGATATCATGTCGGCATCTTGTACAGCAGTTAACCACTAGGAAGAATGTATGCAATGTGTTAATTATTGGAACTTTCCTACCAATTTGGTTTGAAACTGTCTCATTGCTATTTGTTTCTCAATAAAATTATGGGGAAAAAAATAAGTGCTACTACTTACTTATTGGCAGACATAGTATTTGCTTGATTTGCTTTCTATTGATTGTCGCAACTGCCTCATAATGCAATAGGTATGGCATCCGTAATTATCTAATGCTATTAGTACTGTTACCACCTTGGTCATGAAAATGAGCTGCAGCGCAGGGAGGTCAAGTAACTTGCCCAGGTTCACCCATCTAAGTAAAGCCAAGACTGAAAAACAGGTCTTTCTATCATTCTGGTTGGCCCTATTTCCACTAAACTCTGCAGCTTTCCAAAGAACTGAAAGGACTATGTTCTTAGCAATGACAGGTTAAATACAGATGTAAGCTGAATAGGCAAGTGGTTCCTTCCTTCTTGGCTGTTACAATTTGCCACAGAGTTGTTGGACTAAGAAAATGCTTATGCTCGCATTTTTATGGAACTTGTTATGAAAAATCACTCCGTCTTTTTGCTAGCCATAGTGAATGCAGTATTTTTTGCCTGGGGAGAAGGGTTGGTTAGAACCAGTTGCCGTAGAAGCGTTCATGCCCAGGCTTGATGAAAAGCATGTATCCTGGGCCCAAGAGTAATTGTTTAAGAATTCTTCATCCTAATGAATTCATATCCACAGGGGGCCAGTTTGAGAGATGATTAGGTCACTGGTGAAATGAGTTTGGTGGTCTCAGCATAATCCCTGTTGGACATGAGTTCACTCACAGGATTGCAGTACAGTTTTGTCCATGTCTGCATTATTGTCTGCTTCTCCTCAGGAAATGCTCAGAATTGAATTAACAAGGGGCTTCAGGTCAGCCTGAAGGTGTGCGGAGCTGCTTGTGGGAGGAAGAATAGTGCCTTGTCACCAGAGGTGCAAGTGGTCAGAGCTGCTTGTCCCTCACCTCTTTGTCTCTAAATCCAACCTCCTGTCCTTCTCAAATAGAGAAAGAGTGGACTCTGGAAGTTCCCAGATTCTCAGCCAAGTGAGCTTATTTGAGCCATAAATAAGGGCTGTGCCTGTGCTACCTGCTTCACAATTAGACTGATTTGGATTCGTGACCTTTACTGAAAATATTTTGATATCCAAATTGGTTACATGGCTTCCCTTGGTGGATATTCTTCTTTTAAAAAGGCATAAGTAAATTGATTAGGAAGCAAAATCTCCTGAGAAGCTAAAAATAATTCATCTTCCCTAATTTCATCATGAAAGTTCTACAAAATTTAATAAATTAAATTTGAAATTACAATATGATATAAGAAATTGTAACACAAAATAAAGCTCTATCAGTGACTAAGAAATCTTATTGTACCTCATCCTGTACACTTGCCTCACTAGCATGAGAACCTTTAAGCTTGAACTGACATACCTGTGATTATTTAATTATATGATTATTATAAACTACTGGAGAAATTGCCCATTAATGTCATTTTTAATCCAATTAAAATCATGACATTTCCAGTTGACTCAATTCAGTCTCCTAAATCATCTGTAGGAAATATACTGTGGAATACATACAGTCCAACAATTAGCACCTTTTTCATAATATTTTAGAATCATAGGTGTTTGAGGCTCAAAGGGACTTCTTATTTAGCCTAACTCCATTTTATAAAGAAGAAACTGAGGTTCAAAGATCATAAACTAGCCAAGATTACCCAGCTAATCAGTGCTAAGGATTCAGATCTCTTCACTTTTAGTTCAGTCCTGGATTTATAAGGTCAGTTATTCTTGTATTTCTTCAGTAATAGTGTATGCACAAGTGCACACACACAAATATATATAATAGCCACAGCCATGCTCATCTCAGACCCCTACACATATCCAGGACTAACACATCACCAGTCTTCTGTTGCTACTGCAGGGTCCCCTTCTACTCAGGAATATGCGGGATGAAAATTAATGAAAGTATTATTAGAAAAGTTGTTCTGAAGAGACATGTTTATATGTATATATGTGCGTGTGTTCTGCATATTTATAATATATAATATTTTATCTATGATGATAAATCATTCCCAGACCTTGGTACTAAAACTTGCACTGGTGTTAAGACTTCTTTTCGACCAAGGATCTGTAACCTACAGTACTTGCAGGTCAAATCTGCCTACCACCGATTTTCATGAATACAGTTTTATTGGAAGGCAGTCAAGAGCATTGGTTAAAGTATTGCCTTTGCTGCTTTCATGCTGCAGCATGAACACAGTGGTTCGCCGAGCACAAAGTCCTTATGGCTTAGTCCTACGTAGGAAACATTTGCTGATCCCTTAGTGAATAATGCTGAAGCTCATCTTCCAGAAACTCCCCTAATTATATTCCCCATAGTGCGTGTCCCTCATTAAAAAAAAAAAAAACACTAAATTTATTTATTGGATTCAGGATCTCACTATGCAGTTCAGAGTTCTAGTGATCCTCCTGCCTCAGCCTCCCCAGTGCTGGGATTACAGTTGTGCACTACCACACCTGGTTTCAGTTGCCAGCATGGCATGACTGGGGTTCCCAGGGGAGACTGAACTCGGGAGCTTGCACTTACCAGGCAGGTGGTTAGACCACTGAGCTATCTCCTCAGCCTGAGCATATCCCTCTTAAACATGCTACAGTCTCTTTACTCTTTCTGTTTTTAAACAATTGTATACCTTGTTCACTTATCTCCAAAGATTGGTATAACACACAGTAATGTTATTGTTTAATAACGTGTAAGGATGCAAATTACAAGAAAATTTAATAATGTCTAACGTTTATTGAATACTTTCATGAAGCATGATACAGAAACCACACACTCTTAACCCTCATAGAATTTGGGTTGCTTGGCACTGGGGAGATAACTTGACAGCAAAAGCACCTGCCTGGCAAGCACAAGGTCCTGAGTTTGATCCCTAGTACAGCATGCCAGCCAGCTCCCAAACCAGAAGTCGGGCATGGTGGCACGTGATGTAATCCTAGTGCTGGTAAGGCAGAGGAAAGAAGATCACTAGGAGTTCGAGCTGTGTGGCAAGACCCTGTATCAAAAGGGGGGGAAAAGAATTTGTGATTTGTATTGCTTTTATTAAATAGCCCATATTACAGATGAGGAAACTATATTGTTACCTAAAGTTAAACAGCTAATCTTAGCAATCAGTGGCAATGCTTGGAATGGACACAGCCTTGCATTTCCACAGTCCATGTGTTTAGATTTCCTTTGATATTAAGTTTAAATCATAAAATGCCCTTAATCATGATTAGGTTTTTTAAAAATTATATCCTTCCTCTTTGCTTTTAGCATTCTCAAGGTACCTTTTATATTTGAAAAAGAGAGAATCTTTATGTTCTGCTTTTCTTCGATTACCTGCTTAGTACAAGGTTTCTTTTCCCCATCCTCTTGGTATAAGCAACCTGCAGTAGACTGACTTGTAGCTAGCTACTCAGTTCTTGCCTCCAGTGGGAAGAAAATGTAAATAAGTGAAAAGAATTGATTTATGGGGTCTGGTGATCCAAAAGCTAGTTCCAGCTCCACCACCAACTAGCTACATGCCCTTGGGCAAGTGACAGAACCTCACTGAGCCTCAGTTTCCTTACCCTGCAAGTGAAACTGATGAGTTTACCCTGTGCCAAGATCCATCTAAGGAACTTGTTTAAGGAGCAAAATAACTCTGTAAGTTCCATAGATAGATCTTAGCACAGGGTAAACTCTTAAGTAATATTGGCTTAGAAAATTGTGATGGTAATTTGTGACCAGGATGACGATGATGAAAATTCTCACACAGAATTCCTGCAAGACGGTTATTAATGCCCCACACTGCCTTGATGCTGGAGCTTTTCTTCAGAACATGGATTATATAGGTAAAGCAGGCTTGGAGTAGGATTCTCTGTTACCTGATCTTATTTCCCTGCTTTCAATAGCCAGATTTTATTTTCCCAGAATATTTTTATCTTTGTAGTTGGTGCTGATACTGTGTTGAAATTAATAGAGGTACTAGATAAAAAATTTTGGCATGGTTGATGGCTTTTTGAATTAGGAACTTGCTGGCTTTCTATATTCACCAAAATTCCCCAGTGGTTTTTCAGAGAGTAAATTCATATATTCATGTTTATGATATTGGCTGACTTATAAATCAAATGATTACATTTTGCTTATTTTCATTGGATTCCCAGTGAATTCTTCCCTACTTGCTCTAAGCAGGAATCATCAATCACTAGAAATCAGGCTTAATTAAATTCCTTAAAGATCTCTTAAAGTTTACTTCCTGTTCATCAAAAGACCATTGAATTAATAGTCATGAGATGTGTTAAATTCCCATAGTACTGTACAGTTTGCAGCATAGCTTTTATGGGCATTGTACGTTAGACCTTTGCAACATTTCAGAATCATGGGATAGTGGTCAAGGGAGCTTCAGGTGAAAGAATTGCTAAAGGGTGTATTGTCTCCTGTTTCAGGTCCTTTGCTCAGCTGTAAACCTTCTCCTCCAAAGTTGAACTGTCATTATTCCATTTAGAGAAAGTTCTATGAAGCTTCCTGGTCCTGTCCCATTAACTCAGCCCTACTCCTTTACATTCTTATCAGCCACAGAGTACCTAGTCTCAAGTCCCTCAGCACATTTACCATGTTAAATCACCACTATCTTGCTGCCACCCACTTGTGGTATATGGCCACACACTACAAAGAAAAGCTGTTATTTTCCATTGGTCTCTTTATTCCCAGCATGAAGTATATCACCTGGTATACAATAGGTGCTCAGTAAATGTGTTACATGTGGAGTAAATCTGAATCCAAAGCCTGGGCTCTCTGTAGCGCACTATCTCTACACCACTGTAGGTACCATTCTGTCAGCACTAGGAAACTGTCAAACATCTATCTACCATGTGCCAGAGAATGTAAAGTAAAACTAGAGGAACCAGTTCCTGACTGATGCCACAAGATGATAGCACTCACTTATGGAGTAGTAGCTCAAGTGTCTGGAGAATGCCTTCATTAGATGGACATCGAGTCCCAGTTAAGTTCACCATGTAGTCAATACAAGCATGCTAAGAGGTTGCAGGCAGTTCATCAGCCAAGGCCTTGCAGAGACACGAAACTCGCAGTTGCATTTCTCATGAACAGATGCAGTTGCCTTGCAGGTGAGCAGCCAGGGGAAAGGTAAGCAGGAGGGGATGGGATTCAGTTGCTTCAATGTGATGGCAGAAGTAAGAGAAGTTTTCAGTTTCAGGATGAATAACTGAATCCTGTATTAGGAGTGGAGGTACTTGTGTGTCTCTCAAGATAAACATTAAAATGGACCTACTGAGTCCTCATTCTATTCCTTTGAAATTAGTCAAAGTTTTCAAGTTCAAAAATGAGAAGCAAATTGGTATATATACTCAGCTGCAGTACCTCATCTCTACACAGTAGGTCTATGTTTTTTCTTTTCCCTCTTTCCACTTAGCCATGTGAGCCAGGGAGGTGCTCAGTGGTAGAGCACTTGCTTCATATGATCAAGATCCTGGGTTCCATCTCACAATGCAAACAGACAACCAAACAAAACAAACTGTTTATCACACAAGGCTTATGGAGATATTAACGGGTTGTTTTTAAAGTTACCATGATTCTATTAAAAATGTGTGTCCCTCAACCTGGAGTATATTCTCATTCCCCATGCTTTGCAGCTCCCTAGCTACTCCCTGCCAACAACTCAGGGCCCAAGTTTCTAGCCATGTGCCAAGAGATTTTGATCTCTCTCTTCCTCTCTCCCTCCCTCCCTCCCTCCCTCCCTCCCTCCCTCCCTCAATTAACACAGTATTTTTGCAGTGAACTGCATCCTCAGTCCTTTTATTTTTTCCTGAAGCAAGATCTAAGTTGCCTGGGCTGGACTGGGCTGAGCTTCAACTCATGATCTTCTTTCCTCAGCTTCTGAGAGTCCTGGGATTATAGATTGTGGGCTACTTTTAGTGCTTCCATTAAACTTCTTAGAACCAGTTGTCAGCTCAACTCAGAAGTGATAGGATGAATAGAAGGTTGAGCTGGATTATGTCCTTTGCTTGTTTGGCATTTCCAGTGTGCACCCAATAGAAGATCCTTGCACACATTTTTGAAGACATGAAGAGATGAATGTGTATGTGAATGAATGAATAAATAAATGAGTGAATGAATGAATAAAACCCCTTGGTAGTGAGACCTTAGTCTCAGCCTGGCAGATTTTCACTTTCCTATCTATACCACTGCTGTATCCATTTGTTACATACAATCCCCTACATAGGTTACATGGACCATAGACAGAACACTTCAAAGAATGTAATTGAAATGTCTCACCAGTTAGTTTCTAGTTTCTCAGCTCTCTTAGCTCAGATTGACCAGCTTTGAATAGTCTCACAGGAGTGCTTTGATTTTACTCTCCTTTTGTGTTGGCTTCCCTTTTGATCCTTCTCATCAGACTTCTCCAGCTCAGGATCCCAGGCTGCATCTCAGAACTCCCAGCCCTTCTCTGAGCTCTCTCTTCTCTTGTGTGCTGTTCCCAGCTTCCCCTCTGCTTCCCTCCTCACCCTTCTGGATCTCTGCCATGCTCTCCTGTTTACCATTAGCTGTTGCAGCAGTGTGGGAAGTAAGGCCAAATCCTGCCAATTTTCCAGATATCATTCGTGGGGTTACAGGTAAAGGGAGCTACTACAGGACCGGAAGTCAGGACGGTCTGGCTGCCAGTTCAGGCTTTTCCATTGATTCTTTGTGTGACACAGAGCAACAAAATTCTCCAAACCTCCATTTGTTCCTGAGGTAAAATGAAAATGGTAGTATAATGCATGTCTTATAAAGTTACTGGGAGATGAAGTTTAATAGAAGATTCTTGAAATATCAATATTTTCAAAGTTGACTGAGAATGGCCCCTTATTCCATCTCTTTCACAGATACTATGTGTGTTCACCCCATTTCAATTTCAATTTGAATGTGGATACTGAGTCCTGATACCTGCACTGAGTGACTCAGGGTGCTTCTGCCAAGCTTAGCCTCATGCTGGTTGGCACACTAGCCCTACTTCCAGCTCAGAGCTGCACACTGCCTTGACCACTGCCAGTCTAAAGTGAGAAGAATGGGGGAGCCCAAATCAGAACTGAGGCACTGCATCTGCATGCTCTCCACCCAGCCTCTTTTTCCTAGTTTTGGTTGAATTAGTTGTGTTGATCTGCTGAACTTAGAGAGTTGTGTTGATCTGCTGTGATGCAGTTTTTGTTGGTTTGGGTTTTTGTTTTGTTTGGGGGGGGGGGTTGTTTCTTTCTTTCTCATTCTTTTCCTTTTTTTTTTTTTTCTAACCTTCAGGTTATGAAGATTTATAGGAGATTGGGTCAGGATTGAAACTGTGAGCTACATGACTATGCAAAGGTCAATCACTCTTGCCCACAAGAATGAGTCTGTATCTCTGGGTTATACACTTTCTCTGGTCAGAGGGTACTCCTTTTCAGCAGTGGATAAAGTGACCCTTATGTATTTCTTATGCCAAGAAAGCACTTTAAGATGAAACATACTCTTAATCTCTAATGTTGCAGATGTTTCCTTACTGTCAGGATTTGGTTCTTTTGTTTAATCTGCTGAGGGAGGGTTATCTTGGGGTTTTTTTAAAATCTATGAAGAAATAAGAATTCTATAATCATTGTGATTTATCTGTAGGGAGAAAGAAATACTGGAATTGTTTGTCCTTAGATTTGTGTAAGGTTCTTGCAAATGGTGTTGTTGAGAAAGAAATAAACAGGAGAGATGAGGAAGTGATCAGTGCCATTTTGAGTTTGCAAATCGAATCAAATTTCAATTGTGATAGCAGTTAAGTGCAATGATTTTTCTGTATTTTCAAGTATGAAAGCAACACAATTACTTATTTCACATTATGCATCAATTCTAATAATTTTACTTCCTTCATTGAATGCCTGTGAAATAGGCAGGAGTGTTATGCACAACCTGCAACATGTAATAAAAGGGTCAAGATCAGCACAGCTATTGAGTGGGACACAAGGCCCGGACGGCCACAGGAGGGGCACAGAGTACTGTCTGTGCTAATCAATACGCAAATGCTGAATGCTACTAGTCACTTACCCTTGCCAACACAAGCAATGATAATTGGATGATAATGCAGTAATTTTCCTTTATACATTTTACTTTCGTTGGCGTTTTAGAGGTTACTGCTGTATATGATAAATTTTAGGGGAGAATTCCAGCTTTTTCCTGTACTAGACCAGTATTATTTGAAACCTCTGCTGCTGTGCTACAGCTTTCTGCAAATATGAGGATCTCATGAATTTGTGCTTTCATTATATTTGTTTCTAGTAAGTGAGCCTATCCTTTTCAAGGTGCTTTCCTATTCTGGGGAGATCTACAGGGCACTTAACCTATATTAGACCTGAGAGGTCTGAGGGTTCTTCACAAGACAAAGAATTTCTAGATACTTTCCTTGAGGATGTGTCAAGGGCAATACAGACAAAAGACTGATGTCTCCTTTAACAGCGTGATAAGTATCTCAGGATATGCTGCAGGGATGGTTCTGTTTCTACGAAGTACTGTATTCCCATTCAGCACGATATGGCTGAATATGTGTGTGCCACATGTGACAATGGTGAAGACTTATCTGTGCCCTCAGGGCTGAATGCTGTAACACTGCTCAAGCAGTAGGCTTGATAAAAGTGATGATTTGGAGCGATGATCTGCTTTTAAAAAGGGGGGAGGGTACATTAGAGATGTGTAAGAATTAAAAATGTGACTGTCTTTATCTGGATTTTATTTTATAAGTTCCAAAGGCATTTCTATTCACAGCGTCAAAATCCCTTGTAAAAGTAAAGTAAATCATTCTTGTATTGACCATTTTTTTCATGTTGTTCTATTGAGACATCTTCCCAACTGAGTTTCTTATTGAATTGTATTTCTATAAGGGTATTGTAGGTTAGCAGCACATTTTTATGGTACACAAAAGATGTGCCTTCTGAATTTCCAATGCCTTGCATATTGTTCCCCACAGAAGAAACATCTTGGAAATGCTAAATAAATCAAAACAGAAACATTTGGCTCTTGACTTGCTGCTAGTGCTTTTTTTTTTCCTCTCGGTTTACATTGGCTGGAATATCCATTACGATCCATCTTACCTATTTGATTAATTTGTAATAAATTCGGCCCTTTGGAAGTCTCTTGCTGCATTTCTAGATGGGTTACTCTTATAGAGAGTTTATTTAATATGTGTCTCTGTGTACCTATACAAATGAAAATTTAATATGGTTTAGAAGCCTTTAAACACACACACACACACACACACACACACACACACACACACACACACAAGGTGTTTGCTCAGAATTAAGTGCTCATATTTGACATAGCCTGGTGATAAAAATCCATAAATGTATGGACAGACAAAATTGTTTAGAGGACCATTTCTTTAGAAATTGATGTGACATGCAGTATCATTTTAAGGGGTAAAACATCATCATATTTGAGATGACTAGGTAACATAGCTATAAATACTGGTTTAGAATCTTTATTTTATCCTCTTGCCTTTTGTAAAAAAAAAATTTGCTTCTTCTGATGGCTGGTGCTATTTGAAGTGCCATAGCCACATTGCATAGCTCACCTTCAATTTGATGCCGCGATGTACCTGCACCCCTGTGGGTGAGAAATGTTCCTTTCCAAATAACGGTAGCAGCATAGCAGGAATATTTTGAGACAAACTTCTCTATATTATACCAAGATAATAAAAATGCCTCTCCTCTTAACTGTCACCATATACTGAGGGGAGCATAACAAATGCATATTCTGATCTGGGACATGCATGCAGAGTAGCAAATAGTGCCTCTGTTTTTCAGACAAAGACATTTGCACCCGGATAAACACCTTTTTAAATGCGCTAATTGTCTCTTAGAGCACAACTGGGAGGAAAAAGAGCATAAGCCATTTTTACTGTATGAATTTATCTCACCGTGCACCTTACCTTACATGTGTCACTACCATGTCTGTTAGGAAAGCCAAGGAAAATGATTTTCTCACACATGTGTTTTGTGCTTGCTAAGATAAACAAAGGATGAATAGTGCTTGCTGGGTGGGAGCAGTGAAGACAGTTAATTGGTATATATTTCTCTTATTTCTTATCTCAATGATTTATATCCTTGTATACTGTAGTAATATATTATAATTATATTTACTAATTATGTCTGGTAATGTATTTGTCAACTTTGCCACATTCTTAAAATGTCCTTATATCCATGAGTATATAGAAATTCATTTCCACCTGTATTTTGAGCTACACACACTCTTCTCAGCACAATTAGATAAAACCCATGCCCACCAGGGAATTAAAATCTAATAGAGAGGGGACAAATACAACAATAAATAAGTTAAAGCAGCCTAATTATATTTGGGGTAGATCCTGTGATTCTAAGAAGTTTACTGGTAGCCAGAAGTGGTGACATCATTCATCATCCCAGCACTCCAGACGCTGAGGCAGGAGGATCATGAGTTCAAGCCCAGCCAGGGCTGCATAGTGAGTCCAATCCAACCTTAACTACATAGTTAAACCCTGTCTCAAAAAAAGAAGATAAAGAAGAAGAAGTTTACTGTTAAAATTCAGAAATGCTTCATGACTGGTAAGAGGATGATAGCCACAGTAGGGAAGAAAGATTGAAAGAGGGGTAGGGATCAAAAATCTGAGGGACGCCTATGGAAAACCACAAGGAATTAATAGGATTCATGTGTTATAGTACTGGACAGAATAGGGAAGCATTGGGTATTGTAAGGATATCATTAGTCAAAAAAGTCCAGTGAAATCTTTGTTCTAAGAAGCAGATGAGCGGTCATCACCCATCATGAAGCTGCTTTTGTATGACCATAATAGATCTTTACCTTGAGGTAGGAGAAAGAATTGTTGTGAAGGATCTTAACTACACCAGACTGATGGACACAGTTGTGTTCCCACAAAGTAGATCCTAGTGCTAATCATTTCAGGGCCAGGAATACCTGAGCTGTCCTTCCCCTGATGTCATTAAACCATCCTTACCCAAGTTACTCGGATTCTGATGGACTATGGGGAGCCTCGTTTAGATTACCTTCCCATGTCTTTTCCCTCTCCTCTGTTAGCTCTCAGTTTAAATTTCTCCTCTGAGGAAGACTGACTTTACCACACCACTGAAGGTGCTCCCCTCCCCAAGCTCTCCTCACTGACTACACCTGCCTCATCTTTTCCTCCTAACACATGATATAAGTTCAACTGAACATGAACTTGTTTGTATCTGTGTTATTCTGTGCTCTCCTACTGATTACAGGTGCAAGAACTAGAACTGTTTTGTTCATCACCCTATCTCAACACCTACAAAACTACCTCTGTGTGGCCCTCAAAAACTTAGCTAAAGGGCCGGAGAGATGGCTCAGTAGAATAAGCACTTCCCCGGCAAGCGCAAGGGCCCAAGTTCAATCCCCGGTTCCACAAAAAAAAAAAAAACAAAAAAACTTAGCTAAGTGATAATGTTCACAGCAACCTAATTAAACAGACACCATTATCTCCATTTTGCAAAAGATGAAATTGACACTTAAAACATTGCTCTTCCCAGTTAATCAGTGATCTATTTATGAATGACTTACTAATCTCAAAAGGTACTGTAATGCTTTTGTATTAAATGTACTTTTCATAATGTGGAAAAATGTTTTAGATTAAAAAAGAGATCAATGTCCTATTTTTTGTCCTTACATTAAACTATAAGAGTCATTCAGTCATTTTTAAAGCTCATGAGAATTCCATATATAGTCAGGAGTTTAGAATATAGGTATTCTATAATTTTGCATTTAAATTATTTTTAATTAATTAATTAATTGGTACAGGCTCTTTGTATGCAGCTCGGACTTGTAGGGATCCTCTTGTCTCAGCTTCTCCAGCGCTGGGATTACAGACATGCACAAACACAGCCTTTTTCGAGGCTGGCACGGTGTGCTGGCAAGTAGCACTGGTGATCAAACCCAAGTCCTTGCACTTGGCAGGCAGGCATTTAGACCACCAAGCTATATTCCCAGCCCCTAATTTTGCATTTTAGCATGGGAACAAAATCAGAAGTTGCACAAGTGAATATGACACGAGGGATCATTGTGCCACATAATTACTGCTAGACTACATTTATATAGACCTTGCTTCATTCTGATATCTTAAGAGTTTTGCTTTAGATGAAAAATAGTTTTTAGAGGGCTGACCAAATAGCTCAGTGGACTAAAGAGCCTTCTTAGGCAGAGCACAGCAGCCTGGGTTCTATCTCTGGCAGTCCATGCCAGCCCTGCCCCCAGGCATGCTGAGAGGGTGATTGAGACTGGGCGTGGTGGTGCACACCTGTAATCCCAGCGCCTGTGAGGCTGAAAACAAGAGGATCACTACGAATCCAATCTACATAGTGAGACCCTGTATACCCTGTACAAATTACATTAAAGAAAAGAAAAGTAGTTTTTAATAAGCATTGAAAAGTCTCAGTAATAGTGTACCAGTTAGCAGCAGGCAGAAGTCCAGTTTGTTTTAACTCAGTTCTTAACCAGTTTCAGTATTTGAACATAGTGCTAGACTCAGGAGAAAAGGTATAATTTCAATGGATTCATTTCCTTCTGTAAATTTGTTCTCTATGCACTGTCTTTACATTATTCAAAGAAGGATCTACTGTACCAGACCTATACCCATCTAAAATCACTCATAGCTTTTCAGTCTATTTTAGGGGCTGGCAGGTGCCCATCTTTATCCAGAAAAGAGAAGTTTCAACAAATCTTCAAATGCTGGCACACCTAAATGGCCACCAACTAGGAGAGGTTGTATCTAAAATATCTACACAAATTATTGACTAATAACATATAAATACAGCTACATTTCTGGTGTGATGTTAGAGGTAAGACAGGAATCAGCAGCTCCAGAACATCTGCCTTCTTTTGTAGCTGTCTCATCAAGATAAGTGAATAGTGGGACAGAGAAATGGGAGAGTACGAAATGAGAAGCAGGGAACTAAACCATGACAAAAGTAAATGCAAAGAGACCAAGATGAAAGGGAAAGTTAGGAAAAATGAATGCATACCAGATGAAATAAAGAAGAGAAAACATAGGAAAGGATTAAAAGAGGTGCAATAATCATTAACCAATGGTAAATACAGCTTTCACATAACTTTCCCTGTTATATCCTTACCAGTATTCCAAGCCTTAGGACTCAGGTAGGGAGCTTGGAAGCATTCCTTGCCTGTGACCTTTCATACCTATCCAGTATGAATGATTTTCTTTCACATATTCCAGCTGGATTTGAAGGTACAGGTGGTCATGGAAAGGAATTATCAGTAGATAAACTTACAACATAAGAAAGCCATTTATATAGCTTTAAAACACTATGAAAGAAGAATTTACATTTTCCTGTAAAATATCCTTTATTTATATAGAATCTGTTATATAGAATCTGAGGCCTTCTTATAAATAAAGAGTAAACAATTAATTTTAAACATAGATGGATATAGTAGTAGCAGCATAGTTTGGAGTACATCGTGTACAAGAAATTTTAGCATGTATATAGAGCTCTTTAAGGCTGATCCTGAAAAATAATGAAGGAAGCCATTGGTGAATTAAACAGCTTGTTAGTCATGGGGGATCAGTGAAGTAGGGTCTCTTGGGATTCAATATAGGAAGAGGTGGCAGTGAAGTCAGGAGGGAAAAGTCAAGCTAGTGGTTACTGAATATATATTAAGGTATTCTGCAAATGCAGTGTGGGAAAATGGCTTTATTTTGGAGACTCAGTAATTTAATGCCTTTCACCTAAGGGACCTAGGTTGCCATTTAGCCTCTGCAGAGAAAAGCAAATTGCTCAGGACCGGAGGAGCAGCCACAGCAGCACACTGTTGAGACCAGGCAATAAGAACGTTGTCTAGTCTTCAGTCCACATTGTGTGGGTGAAGTCACTTCATTGACACAACCAACTTTTACTTGTGTTTATGAATGCAAAGCCTATCCACTTCGTCTATTCATCCAGTGGCTTCTCAACACCTAGTGTGTAAATCCTCCAGAAGGAAAACGAGGTAACATCTTTGTCTTTAGGAAGTCGACACAACCCCACTCTTTAAATACAGATGGTCAATGTAGCAGTGCCCTTTTGGTTCTGTGTAGAAGAGGAAACTCATTGGCAGCCGTGATGGACTCCCAGCTATGAAAAATTATTCCCTATTCCCCATTACTGACTTTCCCCTGCTTTATCTACTCCCTGTTCATCCTGCTAGCTGGGGCAAGTAGTGAATGTATGAACCATTCTCAATGATTGAATTCCACAGTCTCCAGATTGGCAAGGAATGAAAATGAGCCCCCATTTGGCTGTATGTTACACCCCAGAACCCCCTACCTTTGATGTGAACCAGGACAATAGCCTGAAACCAGGCTTTCTGACATAGGAAGAAATTACTGCCCAGCATAACTGTACAATTTGCCTATTTGCCTTGTGTTCACTAGGTCTTGGAGACAGAATAAACCAAGGAATTATCTTTCTCAGCAACCTGATCATTTAACTGAGTTGTCATATGATTTCCTCTAGAGAAAGTGTAATGTCTTTCTGTGTATGAGTTTTATGACTACACACACAAACACACAGAATCACTATGCAAAGATTTGAATACACGTATTGAGATAATAAATGCATGGATGTAGCTCATATAAAAATCAGTATTCTTTCAGAAATAAAGAGTGGATCCCACAGAATTTTACTTTCCCATCATTTATTAATACTTTCCAAAGATGCTACATTATGATTTGCCTGCCAGAGGGTGGCAAAATCTGAAACTGTGGTCATTTCTACAAAAAACTTAAGGGATCCAGGATCTTAACCTCACCCTGAGCTTAGGTAAGCCAGCATCCTGGACTGAAATCTGTCATATCTTTTCATTAGCAAATGATGTCTCCTTTGTTCTATAAATTCTCTTTAATAAGATATTTTCCCTCAGAAAAAAATCAGTGTTATAGATGAGGCATTTATTCTTCATATAGTCTTGCTAAGTAAATACTTGTCCTGCTTGCTTGATCAATTGGTTAATTGAGGTTTTTTATTAAGGAATGGAGACCCAGAGAGGATAAGATACCTACCTATCAAAGATTTGAGCCAGGTTCACCTACTTCAGAGCCCACCTATACGTCCATTCAAAATTCATTTACTTTATGAGACACTACTGTGTGAGAAGCTTTTTACTACCCTCTGCATTGACAAGAAGAAGACATCAGCATTGCCAGAAGAATAATCACAGTCAGTTGGGAAATACATAAAGGTTAATAAATTATTATACAGAGAGTGATAAGTACAGCCATTCCATTGTCAAAGTAAACCTTCTGAGAAAGCTGTTATGCTTTTGTCAGCAAATAAATATCCATCCCATTCAAGACTGTCTTCAGGGCCAGCTCCGTCAGGCTGTGAGAAAGCCACACTTACTCTCTAGTCGAGCAAGGGAGGTGGTTGGCTACAGTGTCAGTCTGACCTGAAACCTTGTGTTGAAAACTTCCCCAGACCTGAGCGGCAATTGCTGTCATTGGAAAGGTCCACATATAGCAGCATTATTCTCACACCAGTCACATGAAGGGCACCAAGGAAGCTGTGCACCAGAAAAGTTAAGTAACTTTTCCTTTAGTTTTTCCAAGGTTGTGTGCTGATAAGAGCCATCCTATATTCAAACCCAGAGCTGCCTAATATCAGGTTTCTTGCTCCTTCTACTTTTTTCCCTAAATCTCCACTTAGAACAACACAGATATGAAAGGTAAAATGTGACTACATTATTACATGGGTGAAACGTTCTTTGTCAGTGGTGGACTGTGACAGTCTTACCATGGCCATGGTTCACCTTTTTTTACTCTACCCACTATGATGCATGGTAGCCTTTTGCTGACATTAAGAAGATTCAGCTTTTGTTGAGATACTTTGAGTACTTTAATCATCTTCAACTTCTCTCATCTTTCTAATGGAAGAAAGAAAGCAAAAGATGCTATCAGGAGCCAACACTATCCTATATTTATTGAGGTATCTATCCCTGGGGGCATGTGAGACAAAATACACTCAACTGGTGGAGTTTTCTTGAGCAGAATCTAGGTTAAGAAGCTTTGTGGGTTATTCTGTATAGATTGATAATAACTTTTCTATTAAGTAGGGCAGACTAAATTACTGTTTCAGAATTTGATGAAGGGGGAAGAAGCAATATTGAAGTGACACCACCTTATGTTTGTGATAGTGATGTTATCACATCCTTTTGCTCTGTGATGTGAAAATGATGGGTATACTAAGAGAAATAGATTTTTTCTTGTTTGTGTTATGTGTGTTGTTTTCCCCCTAAGTATGTTGCTGTGGATGGAATCCCAAGGAAGCTGTCATCAAAATTGAATTGTAAGCTGAGACCAATGGCTGCATTGAATTGATCTAGAACAGAGAGACAAAAGCTATGAAAATTCCATGAAGCTTGCACTTCTGAACAAGGAACACAGACACAACCATTGCATTAGGGTATAAAATACTACTTCATTGTCTTAGGAATCACCAAGTGGCAGCATATTCTATTAACATATTTTGCTAATACGAAAGTTGCAACTGAAAGTTCAAAAACTATGTGTTGAAGAACAGATTCCAGGGATGCGCCAGGCATCTGTCCCATTCAGTGAACAGGCCTTGGAACAGATGTCTCAAATTTCTTCAGATCCAGAACATGCTGTCCAATTTTTTTAGTGGTAAACATACATTTCTTCCTTTTTGTCACTGCTCACCAAAGTATTATATTTAATGCATAAAATATGTAAATTCTTAAAGCATCATTTTGCTCTTTAGTGAGTTTAGATATTACAAAACGGTTTAATTATAAAAACAGACAGACCTAGTCCTGGGACCTGTGCAGCTAGAAATAAATGTGCAATCAAAACTGCAATTACCTGCAGAATTTAGTGTAAACAGATCAGCAATCACATAACAAACACAGGCTAGTTTGCATTCTGATATGAATACAGTTAGATCCAAAGCAATTTTCCTTTATTTATCTTAGCTGCTCAGCATAAATAAAGCAAGGGCATTGAAGCAATTAGCATAATTAGAGTATCGTGGTCAGGCCCTGTGTGATTTCAAGAGACGTTTCACTTTAGAATTCTTTTTCCCACACAAGAGTTTCCCTGAGCCACTAAAATATCGCTCTGGGCATTTTTGTATTTCAAATTTGCAAGTTGTCAGTTTGAAAAACCCTTGACACATGGATGTGAAAGCATCTCACAGACAGCCACAGAAGGTATACCCTCAGCTTTTCATTACTAAGGAGCTGGGGAATTTCCTTTTCAGCTCTTTCTCCTACTTGACGTTTAACCCTAGAAATGTCAGTCTTAATTATTTCCATTGCCTTCCAATTGGGTCCAAGGGTTAAAGACAACTTGTTCTCCCCGCAAATAAATAAGTAAAACTAGGAAATGGGAGTGTGGGGGAAGGAGAGGCTGTATCATGGTAGTCAGCCAAGCTGTTAGTAAAAACTCAAAGGCTCTGCCGCCCAGCTGGGCAAACCAAACTTTCAGTAGCTCCAGACAACAAGGTGAAGACCGGACTGGGGAGAGAAGCCACATGTGGCATACCTTCAGGGTGTTCTACATGGAGCGGGAATATTCTCCATGTGGGACAGCAGTGATGCTAAGGGACACTCATAAAGTTGGTGTGGTAAAACCACAGAAGATTCATTTTTAAAAATTTTATTACCTTGATGATGTTCGTGAAAGATGACTTTTAGGTTGGGAGAGAGAAGGGGCTGGCCTTGGACTATTCCCTAATAATAGGACTTATTTGGTCTAGTTGAAGGAATTTTTTTTAATATTCTGTGCTTTCTTTTTAAAAGCTTTTTTCAAAATAAATGTACAATAAGTTTCACTCTTTTTGAACACCTATCTGTAAATTTTAATACAGTTTATATTCATGCAACCATGTCCACAATCTGGACACAGAAAAGTTCCATCAACCCCTAAAGCCTACCAAATTCTCTCTTTACCATTGTACCATCCTTTTTCTAACCCCTGACAAGCAATTTTTGTTCTCCTTTCCTATAGTTCTATGAGTTGCTATGAAACTGTTACATAAATGACATCATGCAGTTTGTAAACATTTAAGACTAGCTTATTTTACTTGGCATAATACACTTAAGATTCTTAGCAGTAATTCATTCCTTTTTATTACTAAGTAGTATTCCATCATACAATTGGCTCACTGTTCATTTTATCCATTTAACCACTGTGGGTCATTAGAGTTCTTTTGCCATTTTGACACTGATAAGTAGAGTCGCTATAAGCCTTTCATGCATAGGTGTCTGAGTGGACATATGTTTAACTTATTTTAGGGTAAATAGTAAGAGTAGGATTTGAAGATCATCTGATAAGTGAATAATTCACTTTCTAATAAACTGCCAGTTTTCCATAGTAGACTTACCATTTTGTATTGTGATCACCAGTGTTGTTCTACAGCCTTGACAGCACTTGTAATTATCAGGGGTTTGTTTGTTTGTTTGTTTTAGCTATTCTGATGAGTAAGTAGTGATATCTCATCATGATTTTAATTTGTATGTTTTGCAAATGGGTAGTGATCTTTTACTGTGTGTATTTTTTATTTATATATCCTCTTGAATGAAGTGTTGTCTGTTCATGTCTGTTGTTCATTATAACTGAGTGTCAGCTGCCTTTATAATTCTAGTTTATTTTTGAAAATTGCAAAAATATGATCTTCAGTTTGGATCCAGTGCTCAATTATTCTTCCTAACACAGGCCCTTTCAGAAGCTATTAGTGGCCAATACAAATCATGAATGAAATTTATCTTAGACTGAATTGTTCAACCCAAGAGGAAAATCACTATTCAAGAAACCAACTCCATCATTGAATTTCAGATATTCTAGTGTTTTTTTAAGTTCTGTTGTTTTATTAAATAAAACTTTGAGTCCAGTATTGTTCTTTCTTTAGACTCTCCTGAGCTGCCGTCCCAGTCATAGCCAACTTTACTGTGAACTTCAGTTGCACATTCTTTGTTTTCTGGGAAAATATAGAACCCTCATCAAGTTGTTTCCAGAGCAGCTGTGAAGGAGTTTGAGAGAGCATCTGTGTGAAAAAGAGCCAGAAGAGATCCTCACCTTGAGGTGGATGCTCCGTTAGGTGACTTGCCGGTGCTGTGTCCCTTCGTCTGGGGGGCAGTAGGTGTTAGCTCTATTTCAGAAATAAAACACCCAGCTTCACAGAAAAGAAATTTCTTGGCTACATTCATGGAGTTCACATAAAGTGAAACCCAGGGTTTTAACCCGGTCTTTTCTGTCTCTGGGGGTTCTCTTTCTATATAGCTTCTCATAACCGGAAATCTAAGAAAAATGAAATAATTGACTGAGCCCCAAGACCCTGCTATCCATAGCCATGGGAATCATATACATAAATATTATTGCCTGCTTCCCTTTCAGAAACGTCATAGTTAGGTAAAATCCACTCATTCTGCTCAGAAAGGAAAGAATACCCTTCTCTAAATGAGTTGCCAAATTTGTTAGTTCATAGACCTAGGAAATCATGCTTAAACTTTAACATGGATTTTAAATTTAATATTGAGTTGTTGGGAGAAAATAATCCGCAAGGAATATGCTTTTATATGTTTCAGAAATGCATATAAAGCATTATTTAACTCTTTAATTCAACAGTTAAATAACTATGCACAGTGAACATGACTATAAGCAAATCTCAGAAAAAAATAGAGGTATTTCAATTTCCTCATCATGCAGTAGATATTCTTTTCAGGCTTTATGAAAAGCTGACAGAAAGGATTACTTGAAAATTTTTTAAAGTATAACAAGACACTATGAATAAGTTTAAAAGACCAATTACAGTGATAGAAAGTATTAGCAGCACATAAAACAGCGGATAAATACCAAAAGTGTATAAGGACATCCAAAAATTCATGAAGACAAATATTCCATTACAACACAGCAAAAGGATATAAATGGGAGGAGTGTTACCAAAAATCAGAAATTACCAATTGAGACATGAGAAGGCTGTAAATTGAAAAAAGCAGCTAGCACCAAATACCAGTAAGAATATAGAAAATTTGACGTTCTTGTTTATTATTAATGAGAATGAAGAATTTCAGTACCTCTTGGAAAACAATTTGGCAAAATAGGGCAAGATGGCAGCACCTATTAGAACTGACACATCAATTCCATTTTTGAGAATATTGTTGCATATGAATCTTATAGTGAATTCATTGCAGCATGTCTATAATGTCTCCAAATTTTGAAACCACTTTCAATAAGAGAATGTTTTAAACTATTATGATCTACTATACAATTTAGGAAAAATGTAGTAAATGAAAGAGTATCCAAGACAGTATTACATTCAAAATGGCAAGTTACAGAAATTAAATAGTAATATGGGGCTGGTGAGATAATTCAGCAGATTAAGTGCCTTGCTTCGGCAAGCACAGGGACTAGGGTTCAATTCCCAGTTCAGCATGTGGTGCCAGCCCCACTCCTGGGGTGCACTGAGCCAGTGACTGAGTCAGGGTGTGGTGGTGCATACCTGTAATCTCAGCACTGGGGAGGCTAAAAATAGGAGGATCACTATGAGTCCGAGCTGCATAGTGAGACCCTGTACCAAAATACATAAATGGAAAAAAAAGAATTTATATACGGTATGACCAGAAAACTAAGTGAATACTTAAATATAAGAAAACTGATTACAGTAAAAAATACACTGCCATTAATTCCCCTTAAAAATATGAAGACAACAATATGTAGTGTATTAATTATAATAACTGTCCTACTAGTCTGTTTTCAGACTGTTTCATTGGTATCTTATCTTTTTTCTCATTAAAATGAATAAAAAAATTAAAAATCCCCCTCCTCAGTTTGAACACTTCTCCCATCATACTTACCACTTTCTGAAGCAGTTCTAGGGATGCTTATGCTGATCATCTTTCATTGTGCTGGCGTGGCTTCCTCTAAGTCCTGAAATGATGGAAAATGTTTACCTTTCATGCTCATTTTTGCTTTGTGGAAGAGCCAGCGATCACATGGTGCCAGGTATGGTGAATAACAAGGATGATGGAGATGCACTGTGATGATTTTATGAGCCTGCCTTTCCACCGATGGCATGTGGCAGTAGCATTCACCATATTTTTTTGTCAGGATGTTCAAGAAAAAGAACTTCTAGCACTGCTTAGAAAGTGGCAAGATTGACAGAATAAATATGTTGGAAGCAAGGGGACTGTTTTATTGGGAGGGTGGAGATTTAAGGCAGTGTGTGTATGACTGTATTGATTTTGCAAACTTTAAACATTTAATGTTATATTTGACCAAACTTTGAAAAAAAAGTCTATGAAATATATGACAAGTATTTAAATATGTGGTGAGTAGAATAGTATTTTCATATTATATCCCATATAATATTATGCATTATGCTTTTCTAAATAACATTCACAGTAAAAAATGTTACAAATCTTTTTGACATTTTATTCAATCACCTAGATAACTTGAAAAGAGTTTTGTTTATTTTATTTTCTTCAGTGTCATAATCTAATAAAAATCTACAGGGAAAATTTATGGTCTGCCTGCCTGCTAAGTATTGCTGGTCAGTTTAACCAAATTAATAGGAACACTTGCACATTTCTGCTGTGTGGGGCACTTACTGTTTCACAGAGCAGTGGAAAATGCTCCTTATATTAGTAGTTTTTGCATGAGAATCATGGCACACTGAAAGCATCACATAGAGCAACAGCTAGAGAAACAGTACCAGCTCCAGAATGAACTTGATTTCTGTACTTTCCTGGATCACATCCTGAAAGTGATAAACAGTATGTTTCGTTATATTGGGAGTCAGGCTTCTGTGGCCAGATACCTTTAATAACACAGTCACTAGGAGTTGGGTACTGCAGAACTGTAAAGAAGCCAGGAGTGTGACTAGAATAGAGTTTTGAATGTACAAGTATTTCCAAGTCATGGAAATATCTTCTTACCTGCTGCTGTACAAAGTCCACCATGATATGTATGGGAGAGTTCCTGCTGTCTTCTGTATTTGAGGAGTTAGACTCTTTTGTAAGTTTCTTCATTCAACTTCCATGTGGTCATTTAATCTCTTTCCACTGAACCTTGTGCATTCTTCTTTCTTTGTGAAAATAAATTAATAAAAGCTGTCTAGAGTTTCCACAGTGATCAAGCAATGTATTCTCTGTTGAGGCCTGGGGAGACCTAAATGTAACTCCGTAACACCCTGGGCGGACTGGTGGTAGCCTTGCACAGGGTGGGGGAAACCCTGCCTGGTCACTTCCGGGAGGAATGGAGCCCTGGGCTCCAGGAAAGTCCTCTTTCCAGTACATGTAGTGTGGCTATTGTGAAGCCACAGGGTATGATGCCCATCATAAGACAAACATGATGGCAAGGCACAGGAGCCACAGAACTTGCTATTATTCTCAGGAGATTAAATCAAAGACTTTTGAAAAGAACTAAAATAAAGTCAAGGCAAAATTTTGTTCTTTCCTTGTTCTTTTTCTTTGTGGAAAGATACCATTTGAGCCTGTGCTTTATAACAAGCAGAACCAAGTATAGTATTTATTCAAATTCTATATTGGGAAATATATATTCAGTCATAAAAATTAGCACTGAACACATTCATGAAAAAAGATCTAGATGGAGCCTCGAAGTAGTTTTGAAATCTCTCTCTTCCTGTCGTTTTAATTCTGTGTCCTTAGAAATATCCCTTTCTAGATGGGCTGAAAACTTATTTAGCTATACAGTGGCATGAAATCAGTGTTATAAGAAGCAGTGCAAAGGATTCTTGAGTGTAACTGATGTTAGAAGAGGCACAGAGCAGATGCAAATCTGGCAAAAATCTTTTGGTTGAGTGATTTCTGTAACAATCTGTAGAGTAGAATCATATGGAATATGTCTTAAAATTGTCCATCTATAAATATAAGTTTTAGGAGACTATAAACTCATAACTATTGAGGGCCTAGTTCATCACAGCTCTCGTTCATTAGTACTCCTAGCACCAAGTAGTAGCCAATTCATAGTTGATGCTCAGTAAATACTTCCCAGTTCAATCCATTAACATGATTAACATGTCCATCAAAATAGAAATAGGATTTGTTTCTGGATTATAGATAACTTGCATTTTCCTTTGTTTATTTTCATTTTCTAAATTTTCAGCAATGAAGATGAATCTGTCTTCATCTTTTTAAAAAAGCACACTTGTCATTGTTCAGAGGTCCCTGGGATCCATTTAAATTTTCATATGCTTTGTTAATAACAAAATCTGCTGTGTTTTATGCATAAAACCTGCTTATTTAGGACATAGGCCTTGTTTTATTGCTTTACCAACACTGATAGATTTGTAGGGATCCAACAGCACTCCCTGCCCTACATGTTTTGACTGACAGAATATGTTTATCAGACAACTGGTCAGTGTCAGAAATGTTCTTCTTGGTCACTGCACAGAGTGAAAGCACTGGAGTGAGGCCTTGGACTCCTGACCTTAGCCTCGTTAAGTGCACTCTGAGCAGCTGAGCTGACCCCCACTAGTGCTAATAAGAGTTTGTAATTAGAGCTGAGGTGAGCAGAGCTGAGCATTCACCTTCAGTTCCTATTCCTGTTCTAAGGCAGCTGTTGAACCTAAGACACATAGAGAGATATCTGGCTCATACATATGTAAAATTGACAGAATGACACCTCCTTTTAGGAGTCATAATATTATTAAGTTTTCCTTTATAATTTTGTAAAGTCATCAGTGATTCAGAGAAACTACAATTATTTTTTACTTATTTAAAATTTTTTGCTCAATATATTATTTAAGAAGATCTTTACTTTCTATATGGAATAGACTAGTAATCATAAAAGGTAGAGGAAAACAAGTCACAGTTGATGAGTGTCTAGGGTTCTTGATTGTATTTGTTTCAGTGAAATACAGAGATAGAGAAATAGTATGATTTGTTGTAACACAGATGTCATAACTAATTCTAAGGAGTGTTTTCTCAACTCGATGCCTGGGCTTTAGCTATGCAGCTCCCATCTGCATTAATGGGAAATCCAGGGCTAAAGCCCTAATGAAAAGACTATAATGTAAGGTTTGGAGATGTAGTCTGTTTGGAAGCTGATTTTCATTGTTATTTTATGTGCTGTTTTGTGCTTTTGGGATTCCTGCTTTCTTTAATTCTACTTTTAGATATGGTGAAAGATGATGTTTCATACTAAATAAAAGATGTAACCAGCTTCTTCTATCTTTTTAAATGGTATAATGAATAAGAATCCCAACTAAAATATAGGCCCATAGGTTTAACTAAGATATTTGGTATATGTTACTCATACAATGTCTAGAAAATTCAGTTACTTGTCTAGTTGAAAGAGAAACCGGTGTGTTTTCCTGACTGTCTAGCCAATTCCAAGTCTATTTTTCTGAGATATTTTCAAACATTAGTGGTACAGCTATAATGTGAAAAACAATGAAAGTCCTGGAACTATTTCACATGGCCATAATGAGTATGAATTGGAAATTAATATATCTGGCAAGAATAGTGAGTAAATATGATAGTGTGTTTCCTCTCCATCTATGTAGACAGTGTATCTGTGCCCCTGGAAGGAAAATCTAATCTTCTATGGCTAAAACAAATGAGCATTTATGTGTCCCACTTGCTTAAGATCAATAAATGGGTAGATTTGCCTCCTTTAAAACTCTGTTCTATGTTTTATCATTGTGTATTTAGCTGAGGCAGCTGACCTAATTTAGGGCATATAAGAATGTGCCAACCAAGTCACTTTTGAGCATTAAAATTAAACAAATCCGTGTTTCTCTTTGACATGCTCAAACAGGAAGAATCTCCTAGGGTGTATTATTGCTAGTAGTAAAGCGGTAAATAGAGGTTTCAAGAAGCACATAAACTTTTAATTGGCTGGCTGTTTGAGAATATGGCTAGTTCATAGATTAATGAACATTAATTGGAATTGTAGTTTTCTTTATAGTCGAACCAAAGCCTCTTTGAATATTAAATCTGTATGCCAGTGAGATTATCAGCCTTGTTTTAAGTCTCACATTGAGAGAGCCATCATGAGTGATGATACTAATGCTAAATGAGTGTTGTCATTCAGAAAAATAAGTATAAAGTGTGCTGCAAATCTGATCACATGTTAGTCTTCTCATTCAGACTAGTTAATTCACCAGCTTCTCGATTATAGCCAATGCTCAGAGTTTCACCACAAAGTCACTGGTGCCAAGAGAATAAGAACGAACCCATTTGACTCTTGACAGAAAGAACAGGGACTGCATGAGTGACTCTGCATGCCTCTGACAACAAAAGCATGTGTCTGTTAAAACTATGATTTTTATTAAGAATAATAAAAAATAAATGGGTAGTACTGTGGTAAACACTCCCCATTGGTTATGCCATTGAAAACATAAAATCCCCGGCTATGACAGGAATTCCTAGCCCCATTTCATAGATAAAGAAACTGAGGTGCACAGCAATTAGGATGCTTTACCCAGTCACACAAATAGCAACTCCTAGGACAGACATTAAAATCTGAGTTTCATAATCCCATTACTCTGAGAGGCAATAAAATGACAAGTTTGAGTCCAGCCTGAAAAAAAGTCTACTCTTAAGTGTGTTCTCATAATCAAATCATCCTCTCATCTAGATGACTCTAAAAACTCCTACTCAAAGTGTAGTTTATGAACCAGTAGCCTTTTTTAATTTGTGTAAGTTTGTGATACATAGTAATTACATTCATCTTGGGAAATTAGTTATGTATAATATATATGAAGATGGACTATATATTAGTATATATATATATACTAATATATGTACTAATAAAAATATGATATATACATGTATATTCTTTATCTTTTTTTTTTGGAACCAGGGATTGAACTCAGGCCCTTATGCTTGCCAGGGAAGTGCTTATTCTACTAAGCCATCTCCCCAGCATTTTGTATTCTTTCCCTCCCTCTACCCTGCTCTCTCCCTCTTCCCCCTTCATAGGTCTCCTTCCCTATCTCCAAAAAGTCTACCTCACTCTATTCTACCATCTTTCCTTTATTTTGCTCTTTTAAGTTTTTTGTATTTTGGGTTCTCATATAAAACAATCCGTGTATCATATACCCTTCTTTGCCTCCCTTAGGATAATCCAAATCTGAAGCACTCTAAAGTTCCATCTTACTCCAGTTCAATGGCTCTTATTAAGGACTCAGAAAATGATAAGTGCTGGTGAGAATGTAAGGGAAAGGAACCCTTTTAGATTGTTGGTAGAAAAGTAAAGTAGTAAAACCACTATCAGTATGGAGAGTCCTAAACAATCTAAACATAGAAATTCTATCTGGGGGCCAGGCAGATAGCTTAGTAGCATAAGTGCCTACCTGACAAGTGTAAGGTCCTGAGTTCAATCCCTGTTTACCCCCAATACATAAATAGATAAATAAATATTTAGTCACAGATAGGGGACTAAAGCACCTGCTTAGGCAGAGCACAGCAGCTGCAGTTCGATCCATGGTATGCCATGCCACCCCCACCCCTGGCAGCACGCTGAGATGGCAATTGAGACTGGGCGTGGTGGTATGCACCTGTAATCCCAGCGCTTGGGAGGCTGAAAACAGGAGGATCACTATGAGTCCAGTCTGTGTAGTGAGACCCTGTAGACCCTGTACTAAATACATTTTAAAAAAGAAATTCTGTGTGACCCAGCCCTGTGTCTCCTGGATATCTTCCTGAGATAATGTCATCACACTATGCACACATGATGAGCACCAAAACTCATAGAGGCTAAATTATAGAAACAGTGTACATGTCCACCAACAGATGACTAGAGAAAGAAGGGTACATCTCAATTATAGCAGGAAAATGAGTGCATCTGAAGATACAGTGTCAAGGGAACAAGCTTTGTAGAGGAAAACCACTACAGAGAAGAGGGAAAATGGGGACAAGGCCTTATGACACACAGAGCGCTGCTGGCTGGGGCAGGGCTGTGCTGGCAACTGGAGTCCAGAGCTGAGCAAGTCACCTTGGCCAGGTGGCAATAGCAGCTTGTGAGTATCTATTAACAGAGCCCCCAGTACCCTTGCTCACTGGCATAGCTTCAGCTTGTCATAGCATAAGCCCTGAGCCTATGCAGACCGCGTCACAGTGAACCTCCAGTTAATGAATGGATGAGCCTCTTTCATGTTGTTTTATACCCCCGGAAAAAGCACTTGCTGTTGCATAGTTATATGGTGTCATGGGTGTTAACTAGTTGTCCTAGCCTATTGATTTCTCCCTTAAAGACCCTAAATATTAGACCCCAAGGAGGTTTAAAAGTCCTAACAGGCCTGATGGGTATCTGCCACCCCACATGAAACTCCTGAAAACTAATAATGTAAAACTGGAAGATTCCTGAGCCCACTTTGCCCAGCAGTATATGGAATGAAGCCTTCGTCTCCCTGCTCTGTTGTGCTGCTAGCCCAGCAGGGCCCAATCCAAAGCATAATAAAGCACCAACATCCCTGCATTCAGCATTTTACAAACTCCCTTGGAACAGGAGAGTAAATAATTCCTTAAACAGTTTGGTTCTTACAGTAGTCAGTCTTGGACAGCTGTCAACAGGAAAGCCCATGTCATCTAGTATTAAAATTTGCTGTCACAAAGAGACCTGTCACCTAAACCTTGACATAGGACCTGTGAGAATTTTTTTTATTATTGTTGTTGTTGTTGTTGTTGTTAAAAAGCACTGACAAGCATTTGGAAATGATAGGGAAACTAGGAAAGAAGAGTCTCATTTCTCTAAATAGTGCCTTCAATTATTTAAATATTTAAAGCCTTGTTTAAAATGAGAGGTTTTTTTTTTTTTGGTAACTCAAACAATTACAAGGCTGTCCCCTGTAGTGCAGTCTTAAGACCACTTAACTATTGCTCTTAATAATTGTGAGACATTGCATGTGTGCATTTTTTATCTCGCTGAGCTTTACCCACCCCCAACAGTCTATAATTTGCAAGCCTGTCATAGATTCACATTAAGAAGATAGTATTTCTGTGACATTGTATTTGCGATCTTATCTTTTCTTTTATTTGATCCAGAGTTGTTTACTTTTTTCCCTGCGTAGGCAGCCTCTCAAAAGCATCATCTAGCAGGCCCTTAGCCTGCATGCATCTTGCAGAGGTGGGGAATGAACAAAGTGCATTTGTTTTCAGGCTTCTCACCGAGGTGGATGAGGAAGAAGATTGTGTAGGGAAGAGACTGCTCCTGTTTCCTGAGCAAACTCTGGCCCTTCACACAAGTTCTTGCCATTCCTGTGTGTGTGGGTGGACCCAGCTGACAACAGAGGCCTCATCCCAGGTGTTCTAGGGGAGTTACTTTCTGCTGAGGAAGAGTACTTGTGGGGGCATAGCTTGGATTTGAAGGGCAGGGGTAGAGAGAAAGAGTTTTTCTGATCACTGCTGAAATAGAGAGATAAGCAACTGAACTCTTAAGAGGAGGTGATGTGGTCTCCAAGAAGGCAGTTAAGGAGACACAAAGTGTGGGAATTAGGGACCAGAACCAAGAAGTGAGCAGGTTGCATGGTCTTCAACAAGTTACATTTAACATCAGCGCCTCCTTTCCCTTCTACCAAGTAGAGACTGTGTTAGAATTAAGATTGCACGGTGCTTTGAGATCCACTGGTGAAAGCAACACAGAAGGAGGCTTTGGGAGGCTGTTGCTCCTGTTGCTGGAAAATTGAAAGTCTATTTGAAAGAAATAACCAATGTCCAAATCCCACAATAAGAGAAGAGTTTTAAAAACATCATGTTTGCTTTATCAACTGCATATTCAACCTACTTCATTCAAACTATGCATCAACCTTCACTCTCAGCTAAAATGCCTGAGTTTTCTGTGGTCCTGAGTTTCCAATAATTATTTCTAACCATATTATTGTACAGGGCTAATAATGTCCCATTTTCAGAGTTTGTTTGGTTGTTTGTGTCTTACACTGTCATCGTGCCTGATTATAATGCCTCTGTACTAACTCCCCTAAACTTCTCCAAAGTTTCTAAGGTCTGACCTTTGAATAGAGAAGGGGCTGGTGTTTCTGAGGTTGATCAGTAATGTGTCCTCCTCCTTTTGCCCTTGCTTCTTTTCAGTTTCTTTCCTCTTCTCCTCCCCCTTTGCACAAATAATTCCAAGTTCTGTATGTTTGCTTCTAAATACACAACTCAGCTGTGTTTCTATCCTTTGTGTCAACACGAAAATTTCCTTGTTTTATGTTTAGCTTAAATAATCACCAAACTGTTTGTAATTAGAATGTGAGGGTGTGACCTCACAGCAATTTTTTTCATTTCCTTTCTCTGTGTTTAATACATTTCAGAAACTGAAAATACCAAATCTCTGTCCTTTTTTTGATTCTTATCAGTAATGGAAACATTGCAAAACAATCAGCCCAATACCTATGCTTTGTTCATTTATTGCCTTCTCTGAAGATAAATTGACTGTACTCAACTCTCTTCAGCATTTTTCTTCACCTAGATATTATTGCCTTGTGCAGCCACCCCAAGGTGACTGTTATCACTTAATTAAATCCTTGCACGCTGGGAAGAAAAAACAACATTGTTCCTTCATAACCCCAAGGAGCCTATTTTTAAGCCACTAAGCCTTTTCCCTGTTTTATTAACTTATTCCTGGCTACAACAAGACATACTTTTGTTGATGAGCAAAAGGTTGTATTAGCTTTTTATTTTCTGGGTAAACTTATCTATTCTCTGGGAAGAGAGAAAAAAAAAGAACGGGCATTACAAGAGAAGGGGGAAAAAGGGGGCCTCTTCAACCTCCCTGATTCTAGTAAAGGTCTCTGTAAACACTGAGCTAGAAACTAGAAGCTGGGGAATTCAGAAAAGAGAATGAGAAAATAAAATGTAAACATAAAATGGGAATAAGACAAAAAATAAAATGATGTGCTTGTCTATTGGGGAAGCTCCAGGGGAAGGGCTTTCAGGCTCAGGAAACTAAGCATCGAAGTTGCATGTTTTTGAGGCGGGATGATAGATTGGCATTTTGTTTTGTTGCTGCCTGGTATAGCATCTTTTTATTAATCTCTTGGTTAATATGTTTGTTTTTCTAGTCAGATTTTCTTCTCTATTTCATGATGTGAGGCATCCATTACTAACCAGTGCTAGCCCAGGTATTTTTCAAAGCATGAAGCAGATATTGTTGGAGTATGTTTAGAAGTGTGACTCTGTGTGTGTGTGTGTGTGTGTGTGTGTGTGTGTGTGTGTGTGTATCTACACATGTAAGCAGAAGGCATGTATAATCTGTCCCTGGCTGGCAGTTCTAAGTACAGTCCTTGATATCAAAAAGTCTACTCGCTACAATGGAAGTTATTTGTTCATGCATAGTAAATTACATACCTTTTAGTTTGTTTCTAGTCCATTAAATCACAAGCCAGAAAATGGGTTTGTCACTTCTAAAATTTGGACCCAAGCAAGCATATGTGTTTATTCATGATGCTAAATCATTTTACCACATGCTGTGTTCACCCACAGAGTAAATGCTGCTTAAAGCTGTAATATTGGCAAGAGCAGTTGCTGCTATGACAGGCTGGGCTTGGATAGAGACCTGGTTCTTAAATAGTTGGATAATTAAGATATCTGAGCCATCACTGATCACTGCCCACAAGTCTCACCATTCTCAGCTTCACATGAAGACAGGACTGTGAAAGCTGGCTTGCTCCCTACATGTTCAGAGCAGCCGTGCCTCTACAATAGAAGAAACACACTAGGGAGGCTGAGGCAGGCGGATCAGTGTGAATTCAAGCCCAGCCTGAACTACAAAATGAGACCCTACCTTAAAAAAAAAAGGTAATATAAAAATCAATGATAAAGAATAAAATGGGAGAAACATACAAATACCTCTACAACATATAAAAATGAAAAAATAAATGTGTGACAGTTTCTATAATGAAAGGGCCTTCTCCACAAACACCAGACATGCTGTTTTGCTGGGTGCCTGGGACTATCCAGTACATACGTGCAGTGACCTACTCTTCCCACACTGTCTTCTTGCACTTGGGTCAGAGCTGCACACTTTCCAACTTACCTGCTAGCTGAATGCCTATGGGGGTACACACTGCTGCCTACTCACTGGAGTAGATTGGTTTAGCCTCTTCCTCTGTGGATTAATTTGTTCCCTATATGAGAGCATTATAAATTTCTCACTAAGCCACTGGTTTGACTGTCATGCTGATATGTGCTTGTGCGGAAAGTTTGCATAGTGGCATGATGAAGTTATTTTGTGTATATGTAAGTACAAGGTCTTATTGAAATATATGGTGAATGTGTAGATTTTATTACAATATAAGATGTATTGTGATGAATCCCCGCTCAGTATAATCTCCATTGCTTCAAACAAAGTTATCCTATTATTCTTGCCACTTCGTGAAGCAGTTCTGGAAATCTTCTTTCAAGAGTGTCTTATACTCACTCTTGTTGCTTTTGCTGTCTTTTGCTGTCATGTATGGTTAGCCCTGTGCCATGTACCCACCTGCCTTGAAGCTGACTATGGACTGAAACTGCTGGAACAGTGAGCCAAATAAACCTTTCATCCTTAAAAACACACACGCACAAATAAAATAAATCAAAGTGTCTTTACAAGGCATGATCAAAAAAAGTGAATGCTGCTGACAAGGGTAGGGTCTCATTATATAGTTTTAAGAGCTATTCAGCAGAAACACTCCTTCATTCAAATGGTACAGTATGTTCTCACAGCCTTATTCCCTGGATTGGGCACTATGTATCTTCTAACTCTTCCAAAAGTGGAAATGGCTATGAAAGATAAATGTCTCAAATCAAGTCATCTGCAATAGCACAACTGAAGGCCTTCACAAAAGAAGACCTCTAGAACCTGCAGAAGGTGGCAAAAAATAAAAATAAATCATTGGCTAAGCATTTTTAAAGTAAGAGTAGTGTCAGGAGGATTGATAGCAGTGGGACTTCTACTGTTATAAATTTTTTAAAATGTAAACATTTACTGTATCTTTCATTTGTGCCTCATATTTGGCTTCAGATCCTGGCTTGCTCATCAGAGACTCTTCAGAACTTTCTCCTCACCACCTTGGAATACAACACAGAGTCATAAAACAAGCTGTTATTTAGTGTCTATCTGTCTGTCTGTCTGTCTGTCTGTCTGTCTGTCTGTCTGTCTGTTTGTCTGTCTCACATACCCTAGAGTCCAGTGAAGGTCATTCCTTCACCTTCCTAGCCAGTGGTGTCCATCTCCCATTGAATCAATCCACTTAGAGACAGCCATCAATCCACTTAGACGGCTTTCCTTGGCCACTTGCTTTTCTGTCCTCGCAGTCTTCCATCGCTTCCTCAGACCCTTCCTCACCACAATTCTCCATGCCGCATTTGTCCTCCGTGGGAGGGAAAGGCAGTCACCAGCCTTTGTGAAGGAGCCTCTCATGGGCTCTCTTTCCCCCTCAGGCTCCTACAGGCTGAATAATCCAGTCCATTTAACTCTCCTTAAAAGTTTTATTTTTCAATCACCTAATCATTTTTTTGCAGCTCCCTTTTAAACCCTTTCTAAGTTTTTCCTTTAGTAAAGTTGCAGTCCCCAGAACTGAATTTATGTAAGATTCAAACAGTGCTGAACAAAAAGGAAAGCTCACTTGAGCCTAAAATCCAACATTTAGGGCTCCCATTTATAGACATTTAAATGACAAGTACATGCCAGAGATATACTCAATAGCACAATGCCTGCCTGGCAAGCACAAGGCCCTAAGTTCAATTACTGGTACCAAATCATTCAATAAATGGCACATAATGAGTTGTACACCCCGTGTACAGAACTCCGGAAAGTGAGCAGCGACATAGCGTGGGATGCAGCGCTGACCTGTGCTGCTCAGATGCCCCGCCCCAGCTTGCTGAGCACAAGGTAGCCAAGCACCTGAGTATAGAAGGCCAACAACTGAACTTGGGCAGAATTGTCACATGGATGAAAGGCTGAAAGGCCTCTGGACGTTTTCTATCCTCTGTCCTCATCACCTGCAGGCATGCTCTTGGATGCCACGTGACAATTGTACAGCCAATGCTGTGTACGGGAGGAAATGCTAACTTAGTAACGAATGCTGAGGAAACACCAGCCTGCAGTGTTGGTCCCTTCTTCCTGGACCTCTTCTGCCATGTCGCTGGCCTCATTTCTCATCTGCAACACAGACTGAGGTTGATCAGACAGTCTCCTCTTTAGTTGGTGACTGCTTCAGCTGCTTCTAATGATTCTTAAAGAGGATGCGGTGAAACAATACAGAATTAATATGAAACAATTTTAGTAGCAGTACATTTTGTAGAAGCTTACTGATAAAAACATTGCCCTTGCTTTCTTCCTTGTTTCAAGATGTAAAAAGTCCCCATTTTAAAAATGATATATAGGGTTTTTTTAATATCAATTGTTTCACCTAAGCCTGAATAGCTGCTCAAGTGCAATTAGTCTCAGTCTATTTTATATCATGTTCCTGTGTCTTTTCGACATAAAAGTCCTGCTTCTTTGTTTACTTGCTGCAGTATTTATTATTTCATGTATATTATGGAGGTTAAATGGTGAAATAGTTGCCTAACAATCAGTTACATAGTGCAGTGGAATCTTCCCAGCAGGTTATGACCTCCCACAGTATGCCTTAAACCACGCGGCCTGCACTGTCAAGTCCTGCTGCCTCTTCTAAGTAGGCTGAGGTCCCAGTCAGAGAGGACAACAGTTTTGTTCAACATCTTCTCTGCACATCACCGTGAGAGCTGTCTGCCCTCTACCTAGAGAAACCCAGATCTACAGAGAAGTAAATAGTAGCTCTTTTATGCCAAGATGTCAGGAATTTCTGCTGTGAAAAAGTATGGTCCACGTCCACAGAGTAGGCAGTTCTAGATACTGCATAGTGGCCTGAGTCTGCAGCCCTGGCCTGCCAGTTAGTACTAGCTGTGTGATTTAGTTTCCATCTCAAGTTATGGATGTAAGTACAAGACATCAGAGTATGTTAGATTTGGATGGGTTCAGTCCATGAAAAGTCTTTCTCCTAGGGTTCAGCCCACTTAAATAAATGCTATGATACTCTTATTATCACTAAGATCTTTTTGTGATTTGGAGCATATTTAAATACATATACTATATATATGTGCTGTGGACTGAATTGTGTCCTCCTTGGATTCATATGTCAAAGGGCTAACTCTCAGTGTGACTGTGTTTGGAGACAGGGATTTTCAAAGATACTAAGGTCAAGTGAGATCAGAAAGGCAGTGTCCTAACCAGGTAGGATTGGAAGTCTTAGCAGAAGGAGAATCATCTCTGACCATGAACAGGCCTAGAAAAGGACCTGTGAGGATATCGTGAGAAAGTAGCCATTCTCCAGCCAGGAGGACCTCATCAGCACCTGAATTCCACCGGTGCATTGATTCTGGACTTTTCCGCCTTCAGACCCATGGAAAAATAACATTTCTATTGTTTAGGCTACTTGATTGATTGTATTTTGTTATGACAGCCTGAGAAAACTAAGAAAATATGTGTGTTACTATATATAAATACGTGTGTGTGTGCATGTGTGTGTACACTGGAATAGCTCTTTTTTTAGATAAATGTACTTATAAAACTAAAATCACTTCCTTATTATTTTTTGTTTTTCTTTTACATGTTCCTGTTGATGTTAATATCCTTCCCAAATAGCCCCCTCCAATATTTTCTTAATGTGTTTCTTTCTCATAACGTCTATAATCCCTCAAGGTAAATGAATGGTCCTTTTCTTCCTTACATTGATGTGTGCTTACTAAAATTGTGTTTGTCCAAGTTTTAAAGAGAATGCTTCTGACAAGGATAGAACCCTATTTCAGCCATGAGTGTTGCATCTTTTCCTTGCTTGTATCTTTAATATCAAATGTTCCTGATTTACTTTAACTTCTTTTAGTAGATTAATTATCCCACTTCTTTCAGTATATTTTGTCCTTTTGAACAAATAAACAAATTTAGTGGGCATTCTTTCCAAATCAGTACCCCAAGCCAAGTGATAGTCTGCATGAGTATCATTTATTAAAAACCCACTTTATTATGGTACTTTTAGATAAGTGTTAACCCTAATTTCAAAAACTCTATTTAAAATAAATAATGTATAGATGTTATTATTTGTATTTCCTTATGATAAAAATATAGATTAAGGTATAGTATAAAAGAAAACATGAGCCCTGGACTAAGTTAGACCATAACAGAAAATCTGTCTCTTGGAAAGCTGTGAAGCAATACGTTTCCTTTGTTCATTGTGAGAATGTGTTCATTGTGCCTTATCAGACTCAAGAAAGAGCTAGTCCCTTGCATTATAGAGTACCAAGAGTAATACTAGTAACCATCAGGCAGTCTTTACCAGATCAAGCATAATGGAAGATCTTGATAAACTGTGGACACCTTTGCCAAACATTAGACAGGGAAGTTGCTTTATTAGATTATTCCATGATGGTCTAATTGAGTCCAGATCTCATATTTTGTTTTACATTATTCTCTGTTGCCTCTTGAAAAACATGAAGTATTCACTTTTCAAAACTGGACATGGGAATTCCTCAACTCTATCCAGATAGGGTCCTTAGCTTTGCTAAAGCGAGTGGGAAGACAAGGTCCTTATCATTTCTTCCTCCCTGTCATTGTCTCAAAGTCTTAGAGAACCTGTGGATGTGAGAGTAAATTTCTGACAGAGGCATGTCTCCCATGGTTAAAGCAACTAAAGAGAGGAGCTGAGAGAGCCAGATCTATGAGCCATGAGGCCCAGCCTCTGGCAGATGATTTCCCCTTACTGAACATTGTTCAAGAACTGAAGCCATTTTCCCTCTGGTAAAAGCTACCAAATGTGCTTCCTGCAGTAATTACATCAGCTTGATGTAGCTCTTCTTCCTTTACCAGTTGTTTTCCTCCTCAGTTTGCATAAGACTAACTGAAAATGCCCTCTCCCTTACCTCTTTTTATTTATTTGGTATAGGGTCTTGCTATGCAATTCAGACCTATAGTGATCTTCCTGTTCCAGCCTCCCCAGCATTGGGATTACAGGTATGAGCCACCACGTCCAGTTTCAGGGCTGGCAAGGCATGCAGTAGTAGGGATCAAACTCAGGTCCTTGTGTTTTCCAGGAAGGCATTTAAACTGCCAAGCTATCGCCCCAGCCCTCCCTTATCTCTTAAGCAAGCCAGGAATCTTTCCCTAAGGTTAAAAACCTTTGCCCCTTTTCTAGTGCCTCACCTAGGACTGAGGTGGGAGCTACCTCATTTTCTTTATGAAAATCCTGGCAAGATCCTTGGAAAATATAAGTTGTCTTTTTTGAAATTTTTAAAAATTTATTTATTTATTTATTTATTTATTTATTTGGTACAGGGTCTCACTATGCAGCTTGGACTCATAGTGATCCTCTTGTCTCAGCCTCACCAGCACTGGGATTACAGGCATATGCAACCATGCCTGGCCAGCTCAGTGCACTAGGGGTTCCAGGGCTAAAACAGCATGTAGTACTGGGAATTGAACCTGGGTCCTTGTACTTGCCAGGAAGGTACTTAGACCACCAAGCTATCTCCCCAGCCCCATCAGTTATCTTTAAACCTCTTTTTGTACAGTACTTGGAATTTTTGTACAGTACTTGGAATCCAGAGCCACTGAACTGCTGAATTACATCCCCAGCTCATTTTATTTTTTCTTTTGAGTCAGTGCTTTGCTAAGTTTCCCAAGATGCCCTTGAACTTGCCATTCTTATGAGTTAGCCTCTTAATGCCTATAAACTGGGATTATGGACATTGGTCACCATGGTTGGATCCAGCCCTAATTTATTTCCCAAAAACTTGTTTGATAACTTCCTATATCCCCTATTCTCTGATTTGTGTCCTAGTATGTGAAAAACTTAAGCATTATTGAAAATTGTAACTGTGATAATATAGTTCCATGTGTTGAGGGAACCTACAGTATAAGGAAAAATTGTCTCTTGGAAAGCTGTAAAAGAATGAGTTTCCTTTGCTCATTGTCTGTTATAATGTGTTATTGTGCCTTAACAAACTCATGGGAAAGAGCTAGACCCATTGCTTTATACAGTACTGAGAAAAATACCAGTACCATTAAGCTATCTTTACTAGCTCAAGCAGAATTAAACATCTTGGTAAACTATGAAGACCTTAGACAATGCATAATACATTAGAATACCTAATGAATCATGTCTGCTGTTGAATACAAAGCAAAATGATCTTGGTCAACATTTATGATAGGTGTCTTCATGGCAAGAAAGAACTGGGAAAAGGATGAAAAATCTGTTAGGAGTAACAAAAGTCTTAAGCAAATGTTCTTACCTATGTAGAGAAAAGAAGGAGCGTACAGAAAAATGATAAAGGCTTAAGGTTGTGTTTTTAAAACTTTTAATATATTTTTGTTTGCTTTAGAATAAAAGTCTTCCAATAAGGCTCAGAGGACAGTTTAAGTCTTGAGGGGTTCAGTCCTTTAGGGGAAGTCAGTCTCCAGCTTGTGGAAGCATTTAAGTAGAAATTAAAGTAGGTCATCCTATTACTAAGGAGAAACCCCCCAAGCAAGACAATAAAACAAATCTCACTTGTTGGAAAAGGTCAAAGCTAGAATGAACAAATCTCATTGGAGCCAAAAAGAATCTCTCCCAAGTATTCAACCACACAAAATGTACACTCATCTGTACAGACTCAGAGCCACGCCTGGTCTTTACAATTTGTCAGTATTCATTAAATTCCCATGAGCCAGATATATAAATGTATTCAGAGTTGATTTGCAACTCCAGGGTTCACCTCTAAGCACATTCAGAGCAGAATGTCCAGGAACATTGGCTGTGAAGTGTGGCCCACACATACTATTTACCATAACAACCTTCCTACCCTCAGCACCTCTTTTGCTGAATGATGAAACAGAAATAAAGTAATTATATAGGCTAAAGTGAGAATGTAGAAGTAGCGTAGAAGCTGTTGATTCCTAACCTGTGTCCTGTGATTTCCAAGGTGATAGCACCTGACATTGCACTTCTTGGTGTTTCAGTGTGCTGTCCATCATGGGAGAGGTTAATGTGTACCTAGACTCTAGTTTCCGTCTAGAGGATAGTTACAATGGGGATTCATTCTTCTTATATTATTGAGACATCTTTTAAAATGTTAAGCCTACAGGCTTACGAGAAAGGTTTCATGTGGCAAGTATGGGTGAAATAGTTCCTAATTGTGAAGTGCAATCATTTTATAGTCTTGAGATTCTATGCAGTTAGAACAAATTTTATTCTAACAAAGAAAGTATGACTTCATGTGCCCAGCTGTTAAACTAGGAAGGGTGCTAAGTGAAAAATCAGACTTGGAACTTAATCAATATGCTTTACCCTTTCATACCTATGTTGTTGGCAACTTGGATGCCTTTGAGATAGAAGGTTGGAGAAAACTAGGTGACCTTTGTGGCCTAAGGTATTTTTTAAGCTTCTTTTTAAAAATAATTTTATTGGGAAACAAATAGCAATGAGACAGTTTCAAAACTAATTAGTAGGACAGTTTCAATAATTAATACATTGCATATTTTTGTCTTCTTAGTGGTTATTCATAGTACAAGATGTAGACATGATATCCTGTCCATAAGCACTATTAGTACAAATCTTTCTATTCATTGAATTAAGATAAAGTAGCTGTTTATCCTAACTATTTTGAATATACAGATACAAAATGGTCCTTCATTTGTACCCCTTTTTTTCTTTAGTTTTGTCAGAGATGGGTATCCCATTGCCATTTAAATATTGTAGGTATGTGAATTCAGCAAAATAATCCAATATAGTCCAGTAGTCCATAATAGTAATGGGTTAGCCATAGGACTGCTAATGTCAGAAGTTGTTGACTTGAGCCTTTTACAGTTCAGTCTATTAATACGGCTTTACTTTTTATACTTCGTTTTTATACTTTTCTGATGGATGGTTAAGACCAAGATAAAGCAAGACCTATATAACAAGAAATGCAACTTTCGTATCTGAAAAGGTCAGTCAAATCCCTCAGGATTTAGCCTGAAACCTTGTACCACAGTTTGTAGATCCTTTGTCAGTGTCAGCCATGTGGATGAGTCACAGCCATTGCTTGACCAATTTGCTCTCTGTGAAAGCCTGAGAGAATGTTTTCTCTCCATGTGACTCTCCTTAGGCACACTCTACATCGTTGATCACTTTCCTCTGTGGCCCCATAATCTCCTTGATCAGAAAATTTGGGTGTGGCTAAAGGTATTATTGGTCAGTATAGTTGAGACCAATGGTAGACTTTAATGTCCGATTTATAGGATTTTAATGTCTGAGAGTCATTGAGAGGTAGACTGACATTCATCAAACTCATTGAATGGTGGAATATATCCTTTCTCAAACTATTTTGTTTTAACTTATCTTTACTTGCTTAAGACAAAAAAGTATAAATGAATCATTGTGTATATTAGAATGACTGTGACTATTGACTTAAGGATTCCTGTGAGTTATCAATAGGACCAATTAAAAATTTCTTTTGGAATGACAGAATTAGTATATTTAAATAGATCATGCATACCCAGATTATTGTTACAGCAAATATGTTTATAGTGTTTTGACTATTAAACAAGTGCAGTAAACCATAAGGCCCTGGGTGCTGAAAACACTTTAGTACTCAAGAATATTAGGTGACAAGAGCTCTATAGCAAAAGTAGATATGTGATGTTCTGTGGCAACCTGTGCCAAATAAAAAAACAACAAAATACACAGTGAGTTAGACCTGTCTAGAAGGTTATCACCCTGCACTACTTACAGAAAAGTGGACTAACAAGGTCTGCCATTGATTAGCAAGTGTTCGCATGTCAGTCACCAGTCTCTGAATTCACTGAAAGCAGGCAGGGGGATCACTGTGCGTGAAGGTGGCACAGCACTCGGATCACAAAAGGAACACAATGTCTGAGCAAAATTCTGCAAACATCCATCTCCCTGAGAAATTTACATGAGATTATTAGAGCTAAGAAATAATCCACCCTTTAGAATATTTTATCTATAACTAAGTCTCTAGGAATCTCAACATTTGTAGGACAAATCTGTTTGTGAAAAACTTGACCATTTAGTGATGATTCATGCATTGAATATAATTTGTCTTTTGACATCTGGGATCCATTACATTAGAAAGTATCTGCTTCAAGACAATATCAAAATACAAAATTTTGAATATTTTAAAGCAATCTGAGCACCTGGTTTAAAGGAAAAATTAGAATTAATAATTTTTTGACATATGAGCTTAAAGCAGAGAAGTATTTTGTCCTGTGTGCTTCCTGCCATGGCGTGTGAATCAGAAAGGTGTGGTGATGGCGACGCCAGATCATTCTCACGGCTCACACACATCCTTGCTCTTCCTCAAGTCACAGTAACATATCAGATTTTATATTCAAGGGGGTCATTTCAGACGTTATCTTTGCATTTCAGCTACTTTTACACTTACGTTATCTATAGATAACCTCAGTTTTGTCAGAGATGGGTATCCCACTGCAATTTAAATATTGTAATATGATTCCTATTTTTAAAAATCACTGCTAGAGGAAAACATAGGGTGAAAACTTCCACACACTGAAATGGGCGAGAACGTTTTTTGTACAAGATCCCAAATGCATAGGAAGTAAGAGAAAGAATAAACAAATGAGATTATCGAGAACTAAAAATCTTCTGCATAACAAAAGAATCAACAGAATGAAGACATATCCTACATATTGGGGAAAATACTTAGCAACTGAACATCTGACAAATGATTAATGTCCAGAATATATATATGAAACTAAAAATTTTCAATAGCAGTAAAAATAAATAAATCGATTAAAATGGGCATAGCCCTCAAAAGACACTGCATAAGAAATATACAAATGGCCAGCAGGTATGTGAAAAATGCTCAACATCACTTATCATGGAGGAAATACAAACCACAACCAAAATGATATAATACCTTCTTCAGGTAAGAGTAGCTATTATCAAAAAGACAAAAGAAAATAGTTGGTGACAAGGCTGTGGAGAAAAGAGCATTTTCACACTGCTAATTACTATAAATTAGTATAATAATTATGGAATATAGTATAAATTTTCCTCAAAAAATTAAAAATATAACTGTCATATGATATAGCAAGCCCATTATTAGTTATGTATATTATAGTCTAAAGAAATGAAATCACTATATTAAAGAGACATCTGTACTTCTGTGTTTATTGCAGCACTGTTCACCACAGCCATGACCTAGAAATAGCCTAAATGCCGAGAAACTGATGAATAGTCTAAAGAGATGTGGTACACGTAGTATAATGGAATACTGTTCAGGCATAAAAATGGATTAAATCCTGTCATCTGCAGCCACATGATGATAGTATATATCAGCATGTTAAGTGAAATAAGCTGGACACCAAAAGACAAGTACCATACGATCTTATTCATGTAGAGTCTAAAAAAGCTGACCTCATAGAAGTTAAGAGGTAAATGGTGGTTACAAAAACTTGGCAAAACAACAGTAGGGAGAGAGGGAAACAGCTGATCAGCAGGCACTAAGTTATAATAGGTTTAAGAAGTTCTGGAATACCATTGCCCAGAGGTGACTATAAATATCAGTGATGTACTATATATTTCAAAAAGCTAGGAGAAGGTATTTTGAGTGTTATATAATAAATGATAAATATTCGAGACCAAATGCTTATTTTGGTGCAAATATTATATAACCCATACATGTATTGAAACATCACATGGTACCTTATGAGTGTGTACAACTTTTAGGGATTTTGGGGGGCTTGGGGTTTTTTTGGGGGGGTGCAGAACCAGGGATTGAACTCAGGCCCTTGTGCTTGCCAGGGAAGCACTTATTCCACTGAGCCATCTCCCCAGCCCCGAGATTTTGTGTAAGTTAAAATATTTCAGTTTTAAGATTCCGTGGAGATTTTGGTCAAAGCACCTTGTACTTCTGGCAATCTACAAAATAAAATACCTAGCCTGTGTTCCATGATTACATTGAATTTTCTTCTGGTCAGGACAGCCATTGAAATAAAATTAGAAAGAGAAAGGGCACTATTCTCATTTTTCATATTTAAAAAAAAAAAAGAATTTGTTCTGGTAAATTAGTGAAAAGCACTAGAATTTAATTCTCTTCTTTACTGATCCCTTCATGCCACCCCCTAGGCTGGCTCAGTCCTTTCATGTCCCTCCTGAATGGAGCCACAGAAGAAGCCAGGATGGTTACAGCCAAGCACCAGTATTTTTCATTGTGTAAAGTTTGACTGGCATTTAAGGTACACCTAGCAGATTTGGCCCCAGCAGATTTCCCATGCTGACTTGCTGTGCTTTAACTGACACCTTTTAGAGTTTCTCTGATAGACATCTACCGTGACATCTGTTGTTATGCTTTGAACACATGCAAGTATGTGAGCAAATAGCAAAACTCCAAAGCTCTTGCGCCTCCCTTGTGGTAGGCCGTTAAACACGTGGGATAGAAGCAGCATCTTCTGCTTAGAGCCTAACTAGGCAGAGAGCTCTGAAGACAAGCAACATATGCTTGTGCTTCTCACCTAGACTCAGCCACCAATTGTGAAATGCAAGCAGAAGGTCAGTCAAGCAGCCAAGGTCCAGGGCAAGCAGTAAACCAAGTTGTTTATCCTGAGCTCATTCAGGACCAGGTCTCAATTCCATCAGAATAATTGATTTTCCCATAAATGTGTATCTCGGCTTCATGTGGAGCTAAATTCTGGAGTTAAGGCACTGTAGCAACATAGCCTCTAAACATTCGGAATGCACAGAAAACCAATTTGAGCATTTCAATATTATGAAATGTAGGGCCCAGAAGAGATGCAATTACTCAAGAAAGATCTCAGAAACAATTCTGAGCATTGTCGATTTCAGGAACCAAACGTTACTTTCTATTATTGTTTCATCAGATTTATAGCTTTATGTGGGTCTACTAAATATTAATTATTAATTAGGTGAATGATATATAAAATAAAGAACAGAGAGCACACTTACAATGATTTCTTGAAATTAACATAGAAGTGTTTCCTGGTCCAAGCATTATCTCCAACCAGAATTTCTAAACTACATTTGTAACAATCAAATTCCTTTCAGTACAAATGTTTTTTATGCCTTTTCCCCAGAGATACAAATAAAATGTTCCTAGAAATGAAACTCACATGAATGTACTGGATTAATATCTGAGGTCTCTAAATGGTCTTTTAATATGCTAAATTCATTGCAGGGTTTGTAATCATTGTTACTACCCCTGACACAAGCCTCTTACCTCAAGGAATACATGTACAAAGCATTTATTATTTTCTCTTAAAAGCCTATTTTTTAAAGTTACCCACTGCCTAGTAAATAGATTCATATCACAATAAGCTAAAACAGAAACATCAAAATGGATTTGCCTAACAACACTGAGGATGAAACTCTAGGTAAACATGGCTGCATGATAAATATTTGTGAAGTCTCTTTCATTTTCACCTTGACTTCCATATAAAAAGGGATATGTGTTACTGGGCATGGGGGGCATATCTATAAGTCTGAATGAAAAACTTTGTAATAGGATATATGGCTAATGTTCTGGCCAACCTGTGTGTTGTGTGACATCAATAACAGCTTCCTGTTGGGAGGTGTGGTTCTCCAAAAGATCCTTTAGTAGCTAGGAGGTCTCCTGTCCATGTCTGGCACGAGCATCTTCTAAGATATCAGAGTTCTTCAAGGTTTGGTGGTCTTTTGGTGCACATTTACAAAATCCAATGATTCATGACTTTTCCAAGTAAAAGTCAGCTTGGTAGAGCTATGAAGCTGGGTAATCGCAGACTGACCCCTCCCCCCCACACACACACATACACACACACACACACACACGCACACACACACACACTGTATATTCAGGTTACTTTATTAATACCTTTAAAGCTGGAAAACACCTTTGCCTTGAGGCCCTTTGTTATATTTTATTAATATTCAACTTCACTCATTTCCTTGGGATAGATCCTACAGATGAATTTTAAGAGCACAACGTGTAAGTGGCAACCTTGTATCCCTTCTCTTTGTGACACCCAGGGTGTATGGTTGGTGCATAGAAGTACTCAATAGTTGTTTTCAGAAGCAATCCACACATGTTCCCTAAACAAGAGGAGCATGAATATTATTTATGTGGAAAAAGATGCTGGAAGAAGCACAAATTCAATGTTGCTGTATCAGTGTGTGATACATCTGAAATTCCCAGCAGGAAGGGGGTAAAGAATTAAAACAATTGTTCTTTCAGTATCTGCCAGATATTGGTTTTGTGAGACCAGGTAATGGTTAACTTCTCTGAACCATTCATCAGTAAAGTAAGATTAAGTAATATCTATGTCACCTGTGACCTATATGGTTGCCTAACAAATGTTATTTTCCTACCCTCTACCCTCATAGGTGTTGAGGAACTAAGCATTGTTCATTGCATCCTATAATAGTATATAATAAACATAATGTACATTATGCAATGTATACAAGTATATTTCATATGTAATATGTTATACAATATGTAATTACATTATATAATTATATATATACACACATATGTATTATAGTCCTCATTTTCTGGTAATGTACAAAATTGCAAATACCAGTTGTGACTTTTTTCTTTTGTCTTACTTTGCTTAATGCCAACTTGAAAGACACCTGGCACCCTACATGTGACAAAGCACCATGTGTCTTGCTAAGGGAAAACAGTGAAATTTTTGAGCATTTCAGGACCAGAGCAATGGATTGTTTATATTACTTGTACAAAGAAGGAAATTCCTCCTTTAATGTGAAAGTGAACTCTAAATTCAGAGGGGAAGATATGCCATGAGGAATTAGTCCTTGGGTTTGGAAGGACCTAACTTGGTTAATTAATCTGCCACGTGTGTACAAAAGAGATGTATTTAACATTTCAGTGAATATCTGTGCCATTAAATAACTAGTGGGAATCCTTTCCTTGAGGCAATAGGGGTGGAGAGCCACACATGGTCACTTATTCCCCAAGCAGAGTCCTCCATCCCCAAGGACAAGCCATAGATAATGTGGGGTCTGTAAGCCACCTCTGGTGGCTGAGAAGCACATACAATTCCTCTGGTTGCTGTACACTGTCTTTGTAGGAGAACCTGTTGTCCATTTTTCTGGATGTTCAAATCAAGAAATCTGCATCCCTCAAGGCTGCGTATAAGATTTGAACCAGCATCCCAGAGAAAAAAGGTCAGCACTTTGATACACAGCTCCCACAAAATGGAATTTTAATAACAAAACTTGATCTTCCTGGCTCAGAAAGCCAGTGTCTTTGTTCTTTTTATATTTAACATTTCACCAGGTCACTCTCTCTTTATTCTGGTACCTTCCCTCTAAGAACTGAAGAGGCCATCTGTGTCCCTCTGAACTGTTTTCTCACCTAAGATATTTAGCTGTACATTTTTTAGGAAATTCTTAGGAAAAATATTTTGTTTGAGGTGTCTCTGTTTTCTCTGGAATATTTTAAATGCTAAAACATTCTCAAATTTGACCCAACTAGTCCACTTTGGGGCTGTGACATGGCTTTGCGTACCTGGTACTTTAAACCTGGGCTATCCTGAGTGTTATTGATTCATTGGAGAGACAAGGAAAGGAAGAGAAAGCTCAGGGAGACACTTAGAGGTTATGGAAAAGCCCCAATCTTTGATGTATGCTTTCACACACTTGGAAAAAAATATGCTGTCTAAGATTCCTGGTTCTGAAAATAAGGCTTCTGTTTCAGCACAGTGCTATATTGTTAAAAGTCTGATTATAAAAATCAAACTTGGGAGGCTTTTTTCCCCTAGACCTAAGGGCACTCTGGGGTCTAGTTCAAGTTATGCAAAGTTCTGAAGGTGCTGTGAGCCCTCCTGTGTGCCTGAGCCGTGCAGCCTCCACTCCGGAGCACAAGCAGAGGGCGGTGTGGCATTTTAATGTGCTTTATGAAAGTGTGATTTCATCCAAAGGCCAGAAAACTTAAGAAATTGCTTTCCTTCTAACTCCCATAATTGATGCCAAAATAGTAGACAGATGGACCTTGGAGGCTGATCCTCACACAGCAGGCCAAGAGTTCATGTGGTTGAAGAGCAGACCAGCTTATTCCTGATGCAACCCATTGCTCAGCTCCCTGGAGCAGTTTTCCCTTAGAGGTTTTCCTCAGTAACAGCAAAGGCATTTTAGCATTCATAAAATACTTATATCTAATGTCTGATAAGCATAGTGCCTAAATTCAGGCTCTGCTCTTGTCCTAGTAGAATTATGTCATAACAGCAAAGAACTCTAGCTTCAGAGGGGAGGCTGTCAGAGACTCACTCTACCACACATAGGTATTTTGTCTGCAGCCTCAACCTGAGTTAGAAGAACATCACAGATGCAAGGCACATTGGACAAGGAGCACATGCGAGCATTTAAATCATGTATATCTTACTTTTTTACTGATGTAATTGTGAAATATGTTCTTTTTGCATTCATAATTAGGGGGTGGAACAGATGGTGAAGGCTTAGTTTAAAATAATCTGTCATTAAAATAACCTAGCCTACTGGTAATTCTCTCTAGCTGGAGTTAGGTCGGAGGAAAAGAGTTTAGGGTGATTTTTTTCCCCCTTCTTCACTAGAATGTAGAACTAATCACTAATTCCAGAGTGGTTACATGCACAAGCATTGTCCCTAGCAGGGCACCATAGAAAAATCTCACTCTAAGAAATTTGGCTGCAAGAGAATATGCGTTAAAAAGGAATGCAGAGACAAAACTCTTCTGACAAATACAAATCCATTTAGCACAATGCATTAAACATTAGTATACCTTCAATCATGAAGCTTTAGTTAGTTTCATAGTCTGCAAGGAAATAATCTCATTGTTTGACAAATACTGTTAGAAGCATTCATTCAGCTTCCGTGGTTAAGAAACTGGGCTATACTCTTTCTATGTTACACTGATGTCAGGGGATATAAATTATAATTACAGGCATTATTATTCAGAGATGCTGTAGCTCTGACTTCTGTATCCAAGCCTCCTTCCTTGCATGTATACATCATAGACTTACTGAGATGTAACAAAGGAAATCTCCTATCAGCCTTGTCTGGATGGCTATGAACTGTTTTCAGTAATAAGAAAATTGTCTTGATAAATCAGATACTTGTATATCTTTAAAACGTGTGTTTTACAGTTTTTTCTAAGATTTTTTTCTCCATCTGCTTTGAGGGAAGCAGATAGATTTCAGCATGGCTTTATAATAAATATTCTTGAGGCGGGACTAGCATTAACATTTGTGTTGGTTCTTTTTCATCTTAATCCAACCTTAGTTAATAATCAGAAAATTCTACATAGTGGGTAAGAAGATGTAATTAACCTTTTGACCCCAGAATCTTAATTGGTGCCTGTTGAAAACAGTGGGCAGTTAAAAAAAAATTAAAAAGTAGCCTGCAGTGATTTAGTAGTGCAGTATATAACAGCTTTCTCAATTCAAAATTTAAAAAAAAAAAACTTCCACAGAACTTTCAGATTAATAAGATTTGGTTTCTAAGACTGCTGATTGAATATTTCCTTTCTCCTCCTACCTCTTTAAATTTCAATGCCCACATGAAACCAATATTGATGCTACTCCTCAAACTTTTTTTTCTTTTTTATATTTAGGACAGGGTGTACAGGGTCTCACTGCATGGAGCAGACTCATAGTGATCCTCCTGTTTACAGCCTCACAAGTGCTGGGATTATAGGCACGTGCCACCATACCCAGTCACAGTCGGCCATCTCAGTGCACCCCGGGGGCGGAGCCAGAAGGGCAGGCCTGGGCATCGAATTCTTGGCCCCTGTGTCTGTGTAAGCAGGTGCTTTAATCCGCTGAGCTATTTGACCGGCCCTGTAGCCTCAAACTTTTCTAAGAAGCAGAATACGACTAATTGTACACAGGGATAGCCTGGGACCAGATGCTGATGGCTCTGTGAAGAGGGACTTTCCCTATTAGTTTTAGGCCCAATGTCACCTCCCATTTCTTATTCAAAAAGTAATAAAACCTGAGTTCTGGATGTATATCTCAGACTATAGATATAATTGACCAAAATAATAAGCATAAAAGTGAAAAATAACTAAGTTTTTTTTAACTTCTGCAATCACTAACAAGTAATGTGACTAGCTGTTTTCTCCCTACCAAACTGGCTGTTATTTTTAATTGAATTGACTGGCTGTTTTCGTGTCATGTAGACATAGACTCATTTTAATCTCACTAGGAAATTGGAACATGTGTGAAAGCCTCTCATTTTGCCAGACACAACCGGCCAGTCCTTAGATGGCCACTGCTTAATAGCATCAGATGTTTAGCCTCCAGACATGCCTTCCTCCATGGATGGCACCCAAATCGCCTCTAATATTTTAATATGTACATGAGGTCTTAACCTCCTGTTAAAGTCTGTGTTAGAAGTCACAATCCCAGTTAGTGGGAAAGTAAAGGATATGTGCAGATGGCAGTGCCATAACAACTCAGGGAGAGTGCTAAGTGTTTGGGAAGGCTGTAAAAGCATCCTCCCTCTCTAACCCTGAGATTCCAAAACTCAGGTGAAACCCCAAAGGATATTGGAGACCTCTGGTGTCTAAATATGAAAATAATCTAATAATGTCTTCAGCAGTACTCTCGGAAAACAATTTCCATCCTCTTAATTGTTATGGTGTATGTGTTATGAAGGAAGAGAGCACTGTGGTTAGACAGAAGTGGGTTAAATAAGTCTTAAGTGAACAGTTAGGTTACTTGCAACACAAAGGCATGTCCCTACCATTGAGAAATTCAGTCTCACTGATAGTTGAATAAACCAACCAGCATCATACAAGATTGTAAGTGCTTTAATATCATGTAAGTGCTGAAAACTAAATTCTGCCTTGCCTCAAGCTAGCTGTTCAATTTTCCCCAACCATGTAGCCACTCTGTGCCTCAGTTTCCTCACTGGGATAATAAGGATTTAGTCTGCCAGAGATTATTTATATGCCAGCTCCTTTCTTCTGCTCCCAAGGAGCCTTCTGTTACTCCCCAGAGATCTCTTGGGATCTCTGTTGGCCATCAGTCCCTGGACAGGAGCAGGATGGGAAGGTGTGAGAAGATGGCTGAGTCAGTTCTCTGTGACCGTCCATGCCATGGCACTCAGATTAAATGAAAAACCTAACATGGCCCTTGTCTCCAAGGGGAAGGTCTTTATCATCAAGCGTCATCCTCCAGAGGCAAATTGTTTAAGTTAATGATGGGTGGAAGTGAGATCCTTCCCACACTTGTAGGAAGGAACCCTCTTTCCCTATGCTTTGGTCCCTACTACAGTGAAACCAGTGCAAAGGAGAGAAGAGTGAGATAGGCACTCTCTGCTGTTGCAGGTTCTAACTTCAGCAGCTTTGTCAAAGAAAGCCACTTCTCTGAGACAGTGTCTGTGCCCCTCAGAGGTTCTAGGGGAAATACAGAGAACAAAGGTGACTAGGTGGCCCCTGGTAGAAAGGACTTAGAAATTCTCTTGCCATCCCATTTCCCTGCTGCCACTAATTGTTAAGCAAATCATTCCACAATATGTGATGCTGTTTGAAAAGCTATAAGATGCTTCTAATTAGTTATTTTAACTTCATAAGGGCTCTGAGTATCTATCTTTTCATTCGTTCACACATATCAGTTAGAGAATGTTTATTTTTAGTGGAAGCAGAATAGTTATTGAATCTGACTTTCAAGATTAAAATCCAAATTCCAAACCAAGAATTAGCTTTCCTAACTTGACTGTCTCGATTTATTTGCACTGTATGTAAACGTAGATAATATAATTACTCCATATGATTCTTGAGAAAATCTAAAAAAGATAATACATGCAAATTTCTTAGGACATCCTGCTTAATAAATGTAACTTGTTATTATCTTCACCAAAAATTTGCCATTTGTATAATTTGTTCTTTTGTGACACAATATAATATGCCTTTGAATTGTTGTCAAAATGCAGTATATTGTAGAATGTGGTTGGGTGCCACCCAGAGTCTCTGACCATTGTGGGGCAGTGAAGAGGGGTTGGGAAAAATGAAAATTATATTTTTGTATATATATATATATATATATTCATATATATGTGTATATAATTCATTATCTTAATCTGGTATGTGTTAGTATACCAGAATGACCAAGACTGGGTAGTTGGTAAAGAACAAAAATTTATTTCTTATTCTTCTGGAGGGTGAAAAGTCCTAGGTCATGGTGCTTATGTCTAGCCAGGCAGGGCCTTCTTGCTGACAGAAGGCAGTGGGCACTAAGAGGGTGAAGGGGACAAGCTCATCCCTTCCCCAGGAACTCACTATTAGAACAGCTAACCTGCTCTGGTGGAAAGAGTTAATCCACTCACGAAGGCAGAGCCCTCTGGCCTCAGTCACCTCTTCAATCCCCCTCCTCTCAACACTGTTGCAGTAGAGATTAAGTTTTCACCACAGGGACTTTGGGGAACACATTCAAGGCATAGCATTTGAACACACACACTTATTTTAAAACAACTTCAGCAGTTAAGGAGAATGAAGTTATTTCTGGGTTTTGAAAGAGTACTTATTATCAGAACTTTACACATTTCTTCCACTTTTCTGTACTTAAAGATGCATGTCACTAATTTATTTAAATTTCCCACATATTTTGTTCGCTACACAGATTTCCTGCATTTGCAAATTCTTGGCTTTTGTTAACATCACTAATCTTTAAAATCTCTTTTCCTGGGCAAGCAGCACTTGTACAATCTACCTCGTTAAAAATAAATAAAACAAGACAAAAGACACGAGGACAATGAGAATATGAAATGCACTTGGACTGCAAAAATTTGGAACAAATGTATTCCCAACCCGAGTGCTGTGTTGTAGTTAGAGGCCATGATGATTTATGCAATTTATTGGATTGGAAATGTGACCCTCCCTTTGGGAAGGTGCACTGTGGTCTCAGCTGTTATAGAGGTTATGTAGCATCCTTTTATTCTTTCATTCTTCTTTTGTTTTCAGGAGTTGTAATAGAAGCTAGATCTATCAGGTAAAAGTTTAGAGTTCTGCAAAACAAGATTGCAGTTTCTAAGGCTTCAGCCCATTAATATTTACCTGTAATATACTAAGTTTTCCTATTTGTTTTAGCACAATAGGCACTAGCAATGGGGAGGATGTAACCCCTTATTAATTAGTAAACTATTGATGTCTGTAGTGGTTGTAGTAGTAATTTTACTTGATCTTCCTATAGGAACCTATTTTTTCTTTTATTTCATTACAATTTCCATTCGTGTTCAGCTATTTAATAGAGAACCTTGCTGATTTAATCTCAGTAACCACTGAATCCCAAAAAATAAAGACAACATCTCATAAAATCAGCATGACCTTATTTTGTACGTGAATATAATGTATCTTGATCAAAATGACACAGACATAAAGAAGTCCCTGAAATAAAGAAAAGTTTGTTTTTCTTCATTCAGGCCTTTAATTTGTTCATGTATAATGCAATGCTGAAAGATCTGAAGACTTTTGTTACCAATGAAGAAATATGGTCTTAAAGTCAATGTGTTGCTTTGTATCAGTTTTCTTATTAATATATATTATATATTTATTAACCTATTCATATGCTTTTTTTTCCCTGCAGTCCCTGGATGGCTTTGTATTTGCACTAAACCAAGAAGGAAAATTTTTGTACATTTCTGAAACAGTCTCCATCTACCTAGGCCTCTCACAAGTAAGTTGAACAATTTAGATTCTTGGTGTCAACCGTGACGGTTCAGTCAGCCTCGTGTTGTTCCTTCTTCAAGGGATTCTCTGCTTAGCATGAATTATCAAACTTATTATGTAATGGATTCTCCCAAACTCTTCTCTCTGTCACTGAGAAATCGGTAGCATTTAATGTTCAGAATAAACTTGTGCTCAAAAACTTTAGTTACCCTCCCCACCCCCCAAGGATCATTATTAATTTATTGGAAACAAATGAAGTTTCTTCCCTCAGTTGTTTTGAACTTTGAAACCTCTGTGCCCTGTAGGAGAGGGACACACTAATAGTGCTTCCCTTGTGTCCTATTACCGGATGTTTATGGAGTACCCTGCATTACCTTGGGAGCTGACACAATGGCAGGAGTCATTTGGAGTCAAGAAATGCTGAAAGAGACCATTAAAATGTGTTGAGGGTGGTTCCAGCAAGGATAGATTTTGCTGCCTTTGCAAATGCTCCCTAATGCTGTAAGATAATTTTGTAAAATAAGACATCCTTTCATGGTTTGCTGTTTAATTCTTCACATGTGTCTGTGAGAGGAGAAAAGAAGATGGAGTCTGATGGGGTAAGGGACAAATCCTGACTGATCTTGATATTCCCCTGGAAAACTGAAATTTGAGTCCCACTGGATTCTAAGACACAAGCTGCATCTACAGAATGCCAAAATATCTGGAATAAAGTTTGCCATTCAGCTAATTATCCAGATGTTTCCTCCATGAAAATGCTGAACATCTGGATATTTGTGCCTGCACAGGTGATTGACTAGCTCTGACCCTTTTCATCTGCTGGTTTGGAGAGAGGAAAACACAGCCTGAATGGGAGGGATTTTGTTGTGTGTGATGATCTGCCAAGTGGGATAATCCACTTCTCATTTTTTTGCCCCTCGGAGCTAAAGATAAAGATTCACCTTTCTCCTCTTAAGCAGAACCCATGCCGACCCATTGCTTTGGAAGGCTGTCATAGTCCTAAGGAAGCAGCCAGCAGGCCTGGAATCCTTTGGCTCTTAGTGAGTTTTCTGGGTAATAGCTAAATTAGGAAAGACACTGGGAAATAATAGAGAGATTTGGCACTCGAGAGGGCTGGCGAAGGAGGAGGAATACTGCCAAATTTGATTATTTACTGTTGAGAATCCAAATAAGGGCTGCGATCATTAACGCTTCCTTGAAGCACACACAGTGCAGGGTGGAGAGTAATTCTACTTCATATATACTCTAAGAAACCCAGTGATAGAAACTGAGCCATGGTTCACTGTTAGTATTGTTGTGTCTTGTTGAAATACCTGCTTTTGTATAGCTTTTAAGCCCCAGCTTCATCTTCCTGGGACCAAGTATTGAGAATCTCCAATTCTGAAATGGTGCAGTAGCTTGTTGTTCAGCCTGTGTACCGCTGGAGATGCCACTGCTTGTTGTCCTCCAGTGCCCACATTCATCTGTGTTGTGCAGAGTATCCAGCAAAGTTTAATAAGCCAGTAAAGAAGAAGGATGAATAATTAGTTTAAGCAGGTAAATGCTAATTAGGGAACTCCTGAAAAGCATCCATTATATACTAGCTCCAAACACATTTTACAGCCCTGGTTAGTGGTGTAATCCAAATTCTGTCAAGGCAACTGCATTTTCTGTAATTGAGATGTGTATGTTTGCTTTGCATAACAGATGGCTCTGTGTGCTTAGACTGATAGCTAGGAAAATAATAATTGCATTATTCTGGCCAAAAGAATATTAGCTCTTGGGTTTTGGCCATTTCAGTCAGTCCTCCTGCCAGCACAGCATATGCACGTATATGGATTGGATTTTCAAGGAAATTGATGCATCTGGAATAGTGTGGCCATCTGAAATATCATCTGTTCAAGACAAAATTTGGCTTTAACCCTGTGCTGGTTTCTCCTTAAAAGCAGTTTATTTCTCTGTTTCTCTACCATAACATTAAGTCAATCTTTTCCTAAAATCAGAAACAAATAATTGTGGTTCCTGCAGAGTAAAGTAGCTATGTAGAAATAGTTTAGTAATGGCAACTTGTGTGAATTCAGCCCCCATCTCTCCGTGTGATGGCTTCTCAAGTGTGCACCGGTAGCATCTTAACTCACCCAGGAGTAGGCCTGGCAGTGCGGCGTGGTGCCTTCTTGTGTGGTGGGTGTTTGTGATGTTGTCAGAAGCCGTCTCATGTACAGCACAAGGCTTCATCTAGCAGCATCCCATGACAGAGATGATGAGGGTAAGTCAGAAGAAAGACTTTGCAGATACCAATTTGGTAAAAAGCTAAAGTGTAAAGATAGTTCTGGATCCATATGAAAATAACCTGATAGGTTGCATTTTTAAATTTTATTTATTTGTTTATTTTTGTATTTTAGGGAAGGGTCTACAGGGTGTTTAGGGTCTCCCTACTAGATCGGACTTGTAGTGATCTGCCTGTTTACGGCCTCCCAAGAGCTGGGATTACAGACAGACGTGCATCACCATGCCCAGTCTCAACTGCCATCTCAGTGCACCTTGGGGGTGGGGCCAGCATGGCAGGCCAGGGGATCAAATCCTGCCCCTGGCCTCTACACCTGCTTGCATGTGCTTTAATCTGCTGAGCTATTTGGCCAGCCCAGTTGTATTTTTTTAAATGCCTAAAGCATTGAAAGATCTATGTTGAAATTGGGGAAAGAATTTCCAACCCACTTAAGGTATAAGTCCTAATAAGAAAATTAGGTCCCTGAAGGTGGTATTGTTGTTGTTGTTGTTGTTTGGTTTTGGTATTTTTTTTGGGGGGTGGTACCAAGAATTGAATTCAGAACCTTATGCTTGCCAGGCAGGTGCTATGTCTCCAGCTCAGGTTCCTAACTTCTAACCCTTCCTGAGTTTCTTTGGGACAAAAAGAAAACATACTCTGACTTTTCCAGTTGCTCCTTTGCTCTTTTATCCCTTAAGCCTTAATTAAATGTGAACCAAATGTTCTGCTCGTGTTCTATAACGTTGGCTAAGTGGTTATTCCATCACATTCTAGATAGCGATAAGGAGTCTGTAAAGTATTGCCCCTGTATTTCTTTATAAATAGTTTTTTAAAAATAACAACATGTGACTCTTATCAGCAAAGGTTTACCTAATGAAAATATTGAGGACTATACTAAGCTTGTCAGTTTCTTAGTGAAAGGATGGCTGCATCTGCATTTCTGACTCTCAAGATATTACTTTCTCAGTTTTATTTTCCTTCAGCACATAAATAAATATGGGGGCTTGTAAGATGGCTTATGCTCAGGAAAGATCTAGGTCTCTTTTTGGATCCTGAGCAAACCAAGTAAGGAAACTTGTGGACTCTGGAGTAGAGGCTGGGTGAGAGATGCAGCCATGAGCGTGCAGAGAGCTGGTGTGGGGTGTGTGCTGCCTCTGCCCTCTCCAGGCCTCCTGCTGTGGCCGGGAAGAGGATGGAGAGAGCAGTGGTGGGATCTGAGCTCCCACAGCAGCCCTTGAACTTTGCTGCCTGGGAAGGTGGGTAACTGACACAGGGACACCCAGATTTCACTAAAGAATGAGCATGAGATTGCAGAATTATGCACTTGGTTTTCTGTGTAAATATGGTTGGCAGTTACCATGAGGCCTTTTCTTCAGGAAAGAAACTCTCATAGCAAGCTGATGTTTGCTTTGCATAGAGATTAAAGAACTGCTGATACCTGTTAGTGGCATTCAGAGCTGTTAAAGGCGACACTATTTGTTAGCCATAATGGAATTGGCAAAAGTGAAATTGAAGAAAGAAAACAGAATGGATTCCCTATTGCTGAAAATGTAGTGATGATATGTAGCCAGCTTTTATGAAATCTCTTCCAGAACATAAGGGGCTTAATCACCAGAGAATCCAAAAAAGACACTCCATGATAAATATAAAGCATTCTATTTGATATAGGATGAAAAGCTTAGAGAAATATTTATGTGTCAGCTTTTATCCTCCTCTTTCCACAGAGGATTTGAAACAAACATATGTAATAACATAATGTCAAAATCAAACAAAAGTAAGGAAAAAGATAAATAAAAATAAGTACTCAGTTACCACTGAGTAGGATAACATAACTAGACACTTAGAAAATAGTGTATATGTAGTCTAATAATACTTCAGTTTCAGCTGTGAGTTTCCTGGCAACCAAAGAAAAAACAGAAATGTCATTAACTATCAAAAATAAGGAAATAGGGTCAGCCATATAGCTCAGTGGATTAAAGCACTTGCTTATGCAGAGTGCAGCGCTCGGGGTTCGATTCTCATTGTGCTGTGCTGACTCTGCCTCCATGGCGCGCTGAGACAGCAATTGAGATTGGACGTGGTGGCACTTAGACCACCAAGCTATGCACTTAGACTACAAAACAAAAAAATAAGGAAGTAGTGCTTCTCAAGGAAATCCCAACACTTGGGAGGCTGAAGACAGGAGAAGGACTACAAGTCTGAACTATGTAGTGAGACCCTTTATACCTGGTACCCAATGCAAAAAACAAAACAAAAAAATAAGGAAATAGTGCTTCTCGAGGAAAGGAAAAATTTTGTAGAGCTGAAATCTGAAAATAAATTTCATATAAAATATCTGTAGAGACTAACATGTGGCTTATGACATACGGATTTACTTCTGTCAAAGTCCACATTCATAGCAAGACTACAGTAATGATGCATCTAAGAAGGGCAAACATGTGGCATAGGTCCCATACACTGGCAGAGCCCCCTTTCCTCTCAGTCCCAGTGGTGCTGAAGACCATTTTGAGAATGGCACTCTTTTCTGGCCTTGCAGATAACATTGTGGTGTTGGTGGTGGTGATGGTTTTGGGGGAAGGAGTTTGTTTTGTTAGGATGAACTGTTCAAACTCATAGTGATCCTCCTGTCTCAGCCTCCCCAGTGCTGGGATTACAGGCATGCACTACCACACCTGGTTTCAGGGCCTGCACAGCGTGCCCATGGTTCTGGGGCCAACGCAGCATGTGGTACCAGAGATCGAACCTGGGTCCTTGCACTTGCCAGGCATGCACTTAGACCACCAAGCTATGCACTTAGACTACAAAACAAAAAAATAAGGAAGTAGTGCTTCTCAAGGAAAGGACTACCAAGCTATCTGCCCAGCCCAGCATTGTTATTTTGATAGTTTGCATGATTTCAACTCAGTTTTCCTTCATGTGCACTCAAATCCTGCATTTTCTTCTAAATCCTCATGAGGAATACGATGTTGCAGGTGGCAGAGATGAAGGGCACAGGTCTCAGTTAACTAGGGGATAGCAATGGACTCATGTCTCCTGAAAACATGCTTGGGAAATGAGAGCGAATGATGCTGGCTTACATCTCTGCCAGCAGTGTTTCCCAGTGAGCAGAGTCCTTTGAACAACAAGATGAAATCTAGAGCAAATTGAGAACTTAGC
>NW_004524662.1:6213260-6233260 GCF_000260255.1 Octodon degus | reverse complement strand
TTTTTGTATTTTTAGGGAAGGGTCTACAGGGTATTCAGGGTCACAGTACTAGATCAGACTCCTAGTGATCCATCTGTTTACAGCCTCCCAAGAGCTAGGGTTACAGGCATGAGCCACCATGCCCCAGTCTCAATCGAAACCCCAGCCCCTGAGCCTGCTTGCAGGTGCTTTAATCCACTGAGCTATTTGACCAGCCCAATAGAATTACTTCTGATGTGCTTTTTTCCCATGAAATTTACAGTTTTGCTTTGTGTTAAGAAATGTGGATCTTAGCAAAACTACAAAGTAAATAAGTTATTATTCTTATTACAAAGTATTCTTTCAAATGTTGAGTGTCTTTCATGTATGTCTATATGAAAAATTATCTAATTAATGAAATTAATAGTGGTAAAAGAGAGGTGCAAAATTAAGGTGTCTAGCAGCAATCCACTTTAAGAGCAATCAGAAATGACAGTGGAGCTAGGTAGGCCTGGGGGAACTTAGTTGTGATGTCAGGCTGAGGCAGGAGGGTTGCAAATGTAGGCCAAGCCTAAGAAATTTAGTGAGATCCTATCTCAGAATGTATCTCAGTGTGAAGGCCCTGACTCACATTTCCAGGATTATAAAAACAAAATAAAATGTCTATGAGAATTGAGAGTGCAGTGGCAAAGAAATGTCCAGGACTCACCCCTTCCTATGTGCTTATAGCACATAGCTTCCTTTGGCCTCAGTTTCCAAGGATCATGGGACTGTTGTTTGCAGTTTGGTCATCTGAAGAAGAGAAACATGACCCTGTTTTCACTCTGGAGTGTTCTAGTTGTCCACGACCACTTCAGAGCACAGGTCTGTAAGACACTGTTGCATAGATTTTGCTAGCTTCTGATGTCTTGTCTACATATCTGTGTATATTAGAAAAATCTTTCCTGAAGCCAGAAGATGCACATTTAAGGAAATAAGAGATGAGACTAGGAACCAATTCTCTGAAACAATAATTTTTGAAACTATAATATTTCCAGTTCATTAATTAGAATTGACATGGCAGGGTTTGCAAAGACCAAGAAAGGACAATGCCATTTGACTACATTTCACAACTTTTTCACTTGCCAGACAAGTAAATAGTGCAATTACTGGGACTCACTTGGCTCTTTAGTAAAAGCACAGACCTGCAGCCTTGGATGTAACATACATTTGAAATGAGAAGAGTTGAACTGAAGATATTTCTAAAATGTCACAACTGCTCTGTGACACTGGATGATATGTTTATCCATTCATTATCACCAAGAACACCTGGGGCGGTGCTCAGGAAATCAGATAGTGCCTTTTAAAATAATTATAAAAGAAGCATAGATTAGCGAGCTGAGGGGAAAATAGACAATCCTGAATCACGATGTTACTAATTTTGAACTGTTTGGGGGCCTCAGCTTCCAAGTCACAACAGTGTAATAACTGACTGCAACTGTCAGCAGTACTGAGGAGAGACGGTGCCAAGCGTGACTATTTCTAAAAAGGAAATGTTTCCTGGAGATGAAATGCAAGCATTCATTTCTGTTTATAAAATTAAGACACTCTGTTGGTGGTGTTTTCTATTGTTGGTTTCTGGCTGGATCTTTTTTTGTCAGTTAGATGTTCAGTCTTTGGAAAAGCAGGAAGTAGAGCCTGGGACTGGGACTCAGGACACCTGGTTTGGGTCTTGTCTGTGCTCCTAATCAGTCAAGCAGCTTGCATCTTAATTTCTCTTAAGTGTGAAATGAAGGGGTGATTTCGATTTCACAGGCTCCTTCTTGAAAATGTGTGCTCTCTGCAGTTCACCCAACACTGGGGTATGGGTGGGGGAGGAGAGCCTGGAAGAAGTAGACATTTTATTTTTAACCTTCAAAGGAATTTAGTTGAGCAGATGCTACCCTGAACTAGTCAGAAAAGAAATGATATGGCTTTTAAAGGGCACATCTTGCATATCTACTGGGGTAAAGTAATTCTGGCAATGCTTCAAAGGATATAACTTTTGATGGTAAAGTAGGTAGGCTATGGAATGAAATCACATATGGCAGGCTGTCAAAGTCTCCTACACTTTCAGTACATTTATATATAAGTGCAAATGGAGGCTGCTTAGATGGGGTCCCTAGCAATTTCCTGCAACGACTGCTTCCAGATTATCTGATATTATTTGACTAAATTATCTCTGTAGAAGCTGAGGACAACTTTTATGATCAAATATTTTGAAATTAGTTTTCCTCGTTGGCAGATTATCTGAAATATGAATTGCTCTCGTTTGAGCACTCGAAATTGAAAGGCTTTTTGTAATAGCAATTATATAAAAACAAGGGTACTGAAGTGCTGTATATCATGCTGAAGGGGATATGTTTATAGGTCAGTGATGTCAATAACTGTAGTTCTCGCAGATACCTTGTCATTACCCTTTTATTCTGAGCTAATGCAAAGGACAGACTGACTTTCTTTTAATGAAGGTATTTCATTTTTGAGAATAAACACTGATTTTATTGACTCCAGGCATTTAAACATAGTCAACTCATATTTATTACATTTCCCAAATCTTTATAGGGTGTCTGAGGACCTAAAAAGCAGGGAATACATTGAAAATGCATGAAAGTGTAAACAATTCTGAGATACTATTACTTTCAGGGATTGACTTGTGCTTTCTTGATGCCATCTCTGTTACATATTTCTCTCACCTTGGTCCTTATTTCTTTATATTTATAGCCTCACATTAGCTATAACTAATATTTACTAAAGTGCCATTAATTTAAGAATTTTACTTTAACTGAAGAAATAATGCTAACTATTATTAGGTACAATTACAATCCCATTTTATAGATAAAAAGAATGCGGCATGGCGGTCATAGCTCTAGAAGGTGACAGAACTAGCGGTTACACAAACTGCATTCCACTCCAAAGTCAAGCATTGTTTTGAGCTGCTCTGGACAGTTTTAGGTAATTAGTATTCAGTTTTAACTCATTCAAGTTTTATGAGTTAAAAGAAACTGAAACTTCTGGGCATGGTGCATAAACCTGTGATCCCAGCTAGATGATCTTCCCAGGAGGTTGAGGCAAGGAAGACTGGATATTCTAGGCCCACCTGGCCAATTTAGGGAAACCCTGTCTCTAATTAAAAAGTACAAAGATCTGGATATATAGCTTAATGGATAGGTACCTGTTTAGGATGCTTAAGGCTCTATACTCAATACCCACTACCAGTGCTTGCCTGGCAAGCACAAGGTCCTGAGTTCAATCCCTAGTACCACAAAAAAGCAAACCCTCAATACCCAGCACCACAAAGGGAGAAAGAAAGGGAAGTGGAATACAGAATATGAGAAGGAGAATTGGAGAGAAAGGAAGCAGGAAAATTAGAATGTAGAACTTGGAGCAATTAAACATCCTGTTCAGAGTCACAAAATAGAAATAGTCACAATAAATGAACTTCTAAAAACTTTGAAAGTTGCTGGTTACATCCGAAAATTCTGATATTCAACATTGTTTTTAAAATATTTCAAGTTCAGTACCAGGGACTGGCAATCAATGATACAGGTATAAATCAGGATCCTCTTCTCTGCACACTTAGTAAGTGTTCATGCATGCCTGCATTCCGCCAGGGTTTAGTAATGACCTTCATATGCCCAAATATACTAGAAAATGAGGTTACTAAGACAAAGACATAGTCCTGCTATCAGGAACTTAGTGCTTCAAAATTCCCTCAACTAGAATGACTTACACAGTGTAGGACTCAAATGTGTCTCCTGTTGACATGGAGAGATGGACTGAATCTCTTGGAAACAGAGAACATAGACTACTGACTCTGCCTAGGGAAGTTTGTAAAGGATTTCTTGAAGAAATGATATTTCAGGTCAGACCTTAATGAACATTGTCCATGTTCAGAGAAAAGCATATATGCTAAGTGAGCTCTTTTAGCTAGAAATGAGTCTGAACAATTAGGGCAGGAACAAACTGGAAAGGGTGTCAGTAAGCTAGGAAACTGGACTTTCTTCTTTGGAGCCCTGTGCTTTAAAGGGAAACATGCAATACTCAATCTGTGCTTCAGAAAAAAATAAAAAGTTAGACCAAAGGAAAATAATGGATAGGTGGCATCCATGAATTAAAACATTGACAAATAGTGAAGAGAAGACATGGAATAGGATTAGAGCAGGACATCCCAGGGGAAGTACAGAGAAAATGTGAATTTGAAAGACCTTTTGCAGGTAAGGTCAATGACCTGATCCAGTGGGTAAGAAGCAGAAAGAAAGTACATTTTTAGTTTGGATTGGGACATGTAGCATTGGAGAAGCTGGCAGGACATCTGTTAAAAGGACAGTCCTCAAGAAGAAGGTTGGGAATTTTTTACATTGCCAGTGAAGTGGAAAACCCAATACTATTATGGACTACTGGACTCTTTTAGAATATTTTGCTGAGTTAACACACCTGTAATATTCAGATAATGGAACTAAATAAAAAAGGGGATACAGATGAATGTCCATTTTGTATCTGTGTATTCAAAATGGTTAGGATAGATTATAGTTACATTCTCTTAATGAATAGAGGAATTTGTTCTAATAGTGTTTGTAAATAGGATATCATGTCTGCATCTTATACAGCAATTACCCACTAGGAAGAATGTATGTAATGTGTTAATTATTGAAACTGTCCTATCAATTTGGTTTGAAACTGTCTCATTGCTATTTGTTTCTCAATAAAATTATGGAAAAAAAGAAGGAGGTTGGGGGCCAGCGAGATAGCTCAGTGGACTAAGCACGCACTTAGGCAGTCTCAGGGAATGGGGTTCAGTGCCCTGGCACCATGTACTGTGCCAGCCCCGCCCCTGGGTGCACTGAGCTGGCACAGAGTCTGAGTCTCAGCCTGATGGTACACACCTGTAATCCCAGAACTGGGGAGGCTGAAAGCAGGAGAATCACTATAAGTCCCAACTGCATAGTGAGATCATGTACCAAATACGTGAAATAAAAAAAGAAGGAGTTTTGGGTTTAAAGTTGCATTTGGGGGCTGGGGAAAAGCTTGACAGTATAAGCGCCTGCCTGGCAAGTGCAGAGACCTGGATTTGAACCCTGGGAGCACCACGCCAGGCACTGAAACTGGGCATGGTGGCACATGCCTATAATCCCTGTGCTGGGGAGGCTGAGACAGGAGGATCACTATGAGTCTGAACCCTGTATCAATTTTTTTTTAAAGTTGCAATTTGGGAAGTAGCTGACATATATGTTATACTTGACTTTGGAGGAATTCAGGAGGAATATCAAAGACAAATTGCAGTTCCCGAGGGAGGAGAGAAAGATGCCCAAATTGGAGGCTACTGAGAGGATAATCCTGAGAAAATCCCCAGTTACTCATAGGCAGAGGAAGAGAAGATAGTATACAAGATGAGCATGGATATCAGAGAGTAATCTAGATAATGATTCCTCAAGATGAACCAAAGAAACTGCCACTAGGCAGTCAAAAGGAGCCAGAGAAGATGTGATCAGTGTCCAAAGGCTAAAATTTTAGGAGGATAAAAGAAAGCCATTACACCCATCAATTAGAGAAGATCAACACTGATGTGAGTATCATCAGGAGCATTAAGCGAAGGCTGACACCCCACGCAGTAGGTTGATGGGTGAGAGATACAAATCTATTCAGCGTGTTTGGCCTGGCTTTTAATCAATTTGATGGTAAAGAAGGGCATTCTATGTGATGGGGTGGGGAAGAAACAGGAGGCAAAAAACTAGTCTGAGGGAGAGAAGGTGTAAATAGATCACATATTTAAGCTGAGAAAACTTTAACGTTAGGTTGAGATTTGGAGCATTAAAAAAAAAAAAAAAAGAAAAGAAAAGAAAAGAAACAGAAGAGATTTGAGAGAAGATCACTGGACCCAGGTCTTAAAAAAGATACATTTAATATGGGAAAGGACCTGAACCTTGGAAATCAACAGGGAAATCTTTTTCATTTCTGCTGAAGTGAAAATAGGAATTGGAGTGTAGGGGTAGGAGTGGGTCAGTTTTGCAGGAACTCATAGTATCTCTCACCACGTAAAGATAACACTAGAATAAGACTAGAAATGTAGTTACTTTTGCTAGGGTGCCTCAACGTTGGTCTGGTTATTCAGCTGTGCACAGGCCAAAGGTGCCAAAGTATCAGTGATGCCAGAAAGAGGACAGAGCAAAGCAGGAAAGACCAGGGCTAGACTAAACCCAGGAGAATCCTAATGGAATGACTTCTTGTGAGACAAAACCCTCAGACATTCTAGGGGGAGGAATAGCTTACCCTAGGGACCAGCACCTCATGCCACTTGATGTCATTTAACGTAGCTCATTCACCATCACAGTGCATTTGGCTGCCAGTGACCTGTCCACTGTGCACTGACAATCAAGTCTATGAAGATCATGAGAGGCCAAGGTACAAGCATTGCATTCATCATTCCCCCTATTAGCATCTGAAAAATTGTGCAGGAAAGGGGAGAAAGGAAGGAAGTATTTTCTATACTTTGTTGATCTTCAAAGTCGTGGGCTTTCTTCCTCTTCTGTTGCTTTCAGTCACATCTGAGTCAGGTAGTTCTCTTTGTCCTTGTTATTTATCCAAATGCTGTGGCTTCCACGTTCCTTTTCTTCTTCATCTGTCTCTCTATATGATTAAGTCAAAGTTGATAAAAAGTATATTCTTGTGTAGGTAGACTGTGTAAGAACGGAAGGAACAGCACAATCCTTCAGGAAGCTCATACTAAGTGAAGCGATCCATTTTCTTATTTGGAGTTTATGGTGAAATTTCCAAAAACTTCTTTCAGGATTTTGAAGTCCATTTCTAATTCTTGTTTTTAGCTGCCAGTGTTTAATATTTGTTAGTTGGATTACATCTACCTTAGTGGTGATTTGGTTCATGTTCAAGTATACGACATAGAACATAAAGATTTGAGGTCTAGAAAATGCGTCCCAGGATTGGTTTTTATTTGTTGTAAAATGGAGAAGGGAACGAAGAAAATTAGAAGAGAAGCTGGAAAGAGAAAGAGGACACTGTGAAAGAAAAAATATATGCATTTTACCTCTCCATGCCCCTTTGAATCCTCCCAAAGCCCTTAGATTGCCAAGGACAAACCTATAGCGAAGTGACACTTTGCAAATATTTAAATGGGATATATAAAGGAAGCCATGATCTATGCCTGCTTGCAAAAGTGGGCCTATTAAATGAAACAAATGCCACCCATGCCTGGTTCCAGCTAAGGTTATAATGTGTGGGATGGTGTAGCACCAGATTCCTTTCACATTCAGCATCATAAACCACACGGTTTATAGTACCATATGAATTTGTAGAGCTGATTGTTTTATTATATTTGAGTGTAAATTTTTCATCCCTTTCAGTTCCACCGCCATTCTGAGAGAATACAGGTTTTGTGCTGATACGATGTTTCCTAGCTCTAGGCATGGCCTACCCCTACTACTGACTGTAATTTACTTTTTGGTGTCTGTCGCCTTGAGCTTGCCTTCTGACTAGCTTGTTGAATGATGTGCTAATCCATTATATTTTTCAGACAAGTGTATCGACCAGTATAAACAGACTGCAGGGCACAAACCTAAATGAAAGCTCTACTTTCCTGGATCATTTAAAAAGCTACTGCTTGGTGGCAGTGTGAAATAACTTGGCTGTGTACATTAAGTAAAGGAGAGGGAGACCTCAACAAATAAAACAAAAAAATTGAAATATCCCCGCCTGCAGGAGTAGAGCCCAGGTTTCACTTGTCCACTTTATTTCCTCTATTGTTTTAACATGGTGATCAGAAAGGGCTACTTTAACAATCCCTCTTTTCTGATACACATCTGGAAAATAAAATACCATTTAGCACCTCCTGCCATTGTGAAGCATTCTTACCCAACCCTAGTGTTGTTACCTTGAAGGCATGTACATTACTGTAGCATATTTATACAAATAAACAGCAACAGGGGCACTCAGAGGAATTTCAGTATATTTTTTTTTAAATATTAACCATGAATCAGTACCATCTGTGTCTTTTATGCCTTGAAAAACATGTGGGAATGGATGGCCAAATGGGTTGGAGGAACATACTTTTCATAATTTTCTTTCCAAAAAACACCCCCAAAACCAAAAAAGTTGTCAGTGGGATCCTCCTTAATTGGCAAGGTCAAAGCCATGAGGTTACTATTCACCTGTCTCAGTGATCGAAAACAGTGAACTACTGAGACTTAAGATTTTGGAATGACCAAACCTAACCTGGCACCAGGTTGCATTGTGGAAATACAGCATTCATGAATTACATGGACCAAAATGGAATGGTTCTCTGATAATAAACAGAGACCCACCTTTTTCCTTTTTCCTTAGGTACCTTTGACACATATTACTATCATACATAGCTATACTAGAAAATACTTTTACCTTTACTTTAGGTAACCAGTTTTAAAAGTGTAAACCCATTTCCCCAAATTCCTTGCTCTACTTTCTCAGATTTGCAAGTCTTTATAAAAGTTGTATTATCACTTTAATCCTTAGTGGTGAGATCCAGTCATAAGTTGGTAGAGAGGTGGGGAGACTTCAGAACACATTCCTATGCCTCTCACTGGACAATCAGAGTAATAAACATGTAAGGCCAAGGATGAGTGCTGTCTATGCTTTGGCAGATATAGAAATTAAATGTACAGGTAGTGAGTGGTCTAAGCCACGGAGGTGGTAGGCAGTAAACCAGGACTCTGTTGTTTCCCCATTCCCTTATTCCTCAATGAATGCTGAAAAGTTCATTCTCCTGCTGAGGAGGGCAAAAGGATATAGCACCAGTGACACAATATTCTTTCTATACAGTAATGCCATAGTGAGCACCAGCTGTCTTTCATAAGTTACCTTTCTATCCCCAAATAGCTTTAGTCCTTTTAAGGAGGAAGGAAATTAAGAATAAGAATGCCTTTGGAAATCCTGAGCCATAATGCCAGCTTCTAATTTTAAACCTGAATATATAGTGACTTGTATAAGAGTTAGGTAATAAATCTTGCCCCGAATTCCATAGGTAGATCAAAGAGCCTGCTGTAGTTTGGATCCAGAATATCTCCCCAAAGGCTTGGGCCTCAGCTTAGCATACTGGAAAGTGATGGAGGAAACTGTAAGAGGTGGGACCTAGTGGAAAGTTTTAGGTCAATAGTGGGACGTGCTCTCAAAGGAGAAGTTGGATGTTGGTCCCTTGCTCTTGCTGTCTTTTTGTTCCTGGCCAGTGCAAGGTGAGCAACTTGCTCCACCCCGTGTTCTCCCCTAGCATATTCTGTCTCACCACATGCTCAGAAGCAGTGAAGTCATTGACCATGGGCAGACACCTACAAAACTGTAAGCCAAAATAAACCTTTCCTTTAATTAAATTGACCATCTCAGGCATTTTGTTACAGTAATAGAAAGCTGACTTAGAATCCTTTGTTTCCTCACATGAATCATCTTTGATTTGTGTGTGTGTGTGTGTGTGTGTGTGTGTGTGTGTGTTTGGTACAGAGTCTATAGGGTCTCACTAACATATTGGACTCGTAGTGTTCCTCCTGTTTTCAGCCTCCCAAGTGCTGGGATTACAGGTGTTCATTACCACACCCAGTCTCAATCACCATCTCAGCACACCCCATTGGCAGGGCTGGCATGGTGCACTAGGGATCAAACCCCAGATGCTGCACTCTACCTAACTAGGCCTTTAGTCCACTGAGCTATCTGGCCAGCCCTGATTTTCATTTTTGTTGTTTTGGTTTGGTTTTTGCAGTACCAGGAATCTAACTCAGGACCTTGCACTTGCCAGGCAGGTGCTTATGCTGCTCAGCTGTCTCCCTAGCACATGACCCATCTTTGATCATTAGTTGGTCATTCACTGCTGTGCGGTGGACAGTCTGTTAGCTCAGCATGTTCTTTCTAAACAAAACTACTGCCTTTAGCTTTCTTTGCTGCTTTAAGAATTCCAAACTCATTTCTCTTTTGCCTCTTTCTCTCTACGTTAAGTCAGATGAATTACTGATAGCTTTGCAGTGCTCTTAGGTTTGGCCAATAGAGCATACTGTCTATTCCACATTTTTAAGAGCCCACAAAGGTCTAGATTATAGGCACCAAATAGGTATTTTTGACTGTATATCCTCAAACTTCCACAGAGCACTTGGTGCCTATGAATAATCCTAAAATCAAAGTGCTTCCTAATGGCTCAATTTTAAACTTTGTTTCAATTTTTTTTATTTTAATCAACCAGAGGAGATATAGCTAAGAGCTGCTCTATCTCAAAAACATAGATTTTACCTGCCCACTTTACTCATCATAAATGAAGCAAAAAAAAAAGGGGGGGGACAAAATGGGGTTATCTTTTCTTGCAGAATAACACATTATAATAATGAAAGACAATTCAAGAAGTATCAGCATCTTCAAAGCAGGAAATAGAGGATAGATTATGGTCCAGGCTCAGTGTTAGCATCATGGCATTAATAACAACAGCAAACCTCTCACAGATGTCTCCTCTCCTTGATGGAAAAGTGGAGGAATTTGGATAGGCTTCACTGAGAAAATGAATTTCAGAATGTGTCTCAAATGTGTCGCAAGTCCTCTTCTTTACACCTCTCAGCAATTCAAACACCACTAAATAAATAAATGAATACAGAAATAAATAAATCCTGGGTTTGAATGATAAACCTGTACCACTAGAAAAGCATCATTTTTTTTATTGGATGATTTGGGATGGGCAGTTGAATGATTTACTAGATTTGAATATGCAACTTGATAGAATTCATATTTCAGTTCCTTGGTAGTTTCACCTGTAAAACAAGAATAATTATTGAGGCTCTCTGTATATTATAATGAAAGATAATAAAGATGAATGAAATATGGATACATAGAATGAAGAATTCAGAATAAATGTGTTTCTGAGTTCATAGATCTGCTATTACTAATGAAAAGAATTGTCATACTCAGAAATAGTTCCTTTATTTGATTGTGCATTTAGGTTATGAGTCAGCATTTTCCTTTACTGGACCAATATTATTAGGCATCCATTTATTAATACATAGGCAATAAAAGGATCAGGAAGTTGGCCTTACACTAGAATGTAATATCAGAAATAAACAGCATAATGAAATGTTTTCTTTGAGTTTCTTTGAAAGCTGCCAAAGTTGGAAGGAAAGTCTTATCATATCTGCATGAAGCCAAATGCCAAGAAACATGGAAAAGTTCAATCAGTAATGCAGATGTTTCAGAACATCTGGATGTTTGCTATCCTGTGGATTTACCATATGGATCACCTAAAAATTTCTTCTATTTTATTTTAGGCTTTCAAAATTAATTTGAGGTTACAATTCTTTTTTTGTAGACAAGCTTTGTCACTAATATCTCTTTGTCAGTGATAAAACATTAAACAACATTTCCACTTTGTAGTCTTGAAGCTCCTTGCAGAAATATTTATCAATCCACCTGCTACAATTGATAACAGTTTTTTTTTAAATATACATTTGGAATATGCTAGGATTATTGGACAAATGAGATAAATACTAGAGGAACTTATGCCAAGACAACTAGAGTTTAGATAAGGCAGCTTGCTAGGTGAAGACTTCAGAGCCACCAATGACTTCTTTATTAATTGGAAAAAAGGAAAAACCTGCCAAAGAAGTGATACAAAAGCTGGTGTCACAGATATGTTAGATAAAAAAATCAGTCTTTTACTGTGAACCTAATCCTGTGCTTAATAATTCCCATCTAAGATGACTCCAGGGCAGAGAATGGAAAAGGAAATAATTATAGGGGAACTACATGAGGCCAGATGGCAGGTGTATTTGAAAGGCCTAACAGTGACCTGTGGGCTTTAAACACTGGTGAGAGCCTTTTGCCATTGGTCCTCCTAACCTCATCCAACCTGTAGTCTTACATCTGTGGCGGTTACCATCAGCTCCTGAGGCAATGCACAACCAGACCTGCTGCCTCATTCCTTTACAACTAAGAAAATTACTTTTATGACTATACATCAAATTTCCCAGCTCTGAGTTTTCTTACTTAGAAAAAAAATCTCATTTTTATTTACTTCTTAGGGAAGGTCCAACCCTGACCTAGAAGTTCCAGGCTTTGTTTCACTTTGTTAGTCCCCCACACCTCAAAATTACATTGCTTCAGTTGCTGCCCATGGTAAGTGGAAAAGATGGTTAGAGAGAAATGCCCTTCCCCCACCAAATATGCTAATTCATTTGTGCTTTTAAACCCAAGTATTTATCCCACACATCAAAATATGTGAACCTTAGCAAGATAAAAGCTGTCCTAACCTGATTGTGCTTCTACACAGATGGCTATGAACATGACACGGGAATATTAGTCTTGGCTTTTCTTGACAGACCTGAAAACTGGCCATGCAGAACTACTTAAAATTGGCTTAAAAAAAAAAAACCCTACCTTGAAGTTTACTGTTGATGAACACATAAGAAAAATCACATAATTAATGGATATGCATGTCATAATAAAGAAAAACTGTGTTCTTCTCTTCATTTCTCATCCTTGGCCAAAGGTGCTAACCAAATCTGATATTTCAGGAGGAAACAAGTGAACTTGTGCTCATTTTAGTGAACTAAAATTTGTTATAGTTCATGTGGTATAGTAATTAAGTCATAACTTGACAAGTTTTTCCATTATAAATGTTTTTAATTATACAAATATCATATAAAAAATTTTAAACAGTGCAGACTAACAAAAGAAAATACTATATATATTCCAAAAAATACACAAAACAATGTGTAAGCATTATCTCAGATACTGAGGTATGGATTTATATTTATATTTCATAGTTGTTACTGCTTTGAAAACATTCTTTGATACCTCTCATCTTGGTCTTCTAAATTTGTACTATTTCTAATGTCTCATCAATTATCATACTCTCTTTGAAATAACTTAAAATGAAAACATTCATTGAAACTTAGAATATCACAGACATTTTTAGTGTTACTAAATATATTTCCAAAATATTATTAATGCAGCATTTCATTCTATAAATGAGCTATAACCTGGTTCTTATTACTGTGTTAAATATTTAGTCCCTTTCAACTTTTGTACCTTTTCAGTGTATTTATTTTTTAAATATCTTTGTAGCAAAGATTTGTGTATATATAGATTATTAATCTCAGGATGAAGCTCCAGAAATTGTGTCAGCTTTCTTCTGTGGTTATAGATATCAGGCTAATAGTTACCACAGTTTGTCAGGAGCCAAACTATACTTAAGTCTATTGTCATTGCCAACTGAACTACTTTAACCAGAATGCCATACATGTTATAACTAGTTTTTACCCTTGTATGACCACAATACAGTTGCAAGGGGTCAGAACAATCACCATAGTCCAGAACCAAAGGAATGGGTTTTAAGACAGATATCAACTCCTCTTTCTTAGAATATTGGAAAGGTAGGTTCTTGGGATAGATATAAGGACCAAGAACCACCTACATCTAGAAGACATCTGGAGAAGCAGACGCTTGAAGGTGAAACATAGACAAGAAATGGAATCAATGAGACAGATCCAAACAAATATTCAGGAGATTTAAAATTCCATTGAAAGTATACACATGAGACTGAATGAAGTTCAGAATAGAAGATCTAGAAGACAGGAACTCAACTAGTAATCAGGAAAAGCAAGATATCTTAAAAATTACAAGAACCTATTAAAAAATCAATCCAACAGCTACAGGATGAAGCAAAGAAGAAAAATAGAACATTGATTAGAATCAATGAGAAGCTGGAAACAGCACAAAACCACTAAAAACCAGTTCATGAAAATACTGGCAGAAACTTCCCCAACATGGTTAAAGAATGTGACATGCAAATAAATAAAACATATAGGAGTCCAAATAGCCATGACCACAATAAATATACACTCAAGGCACATAATAATCAAGATTCCAGAAATTCTGCACAGAAAAAAATATTAACAGCAGCTTGCAAAAAGAAACATACTGCCTGTTAGTTAATGGCTGTCAGAATTAGGGTGGACTTCTCAACACAAACCCTCAAATCAAAGAGAGTGTGGAGTGAGATATTTAAAGTCATAAAGGATAACACTTTTCCACCGAGATTGATATATCCTGCAAAATATCTTTCAAAATTGGAGAAATAAGATACTTCCTTAACATAACAACTGAAGAAATGTATGATCACCACAACTGCTCTACGGAATGCTCTGAAGAGCATTAGAAAGAGATAATGAAGACCACAAGCACATGAACAGAAATAAAAAAAAAAGTACATCAAGCAGGTTATCAGTTATAACCATCAATGTAAATGGTCTCAATTCACCAGTCAAAAGAAACAGACTAGAAAGATAGATCAAGAAGCACGATCCAAAAGTATGCTGAATCCAAGAAAAATGTTTATGCCAAAACTAAATTCATAGACTAAAAGTCAAAGGATGGAAAATAATTCTCCATGCCATAGGAACCAAGAAAAAAGTGAAGGTAGCTATTTTATTTGCAGACAGTACAAACTTTAAGCCAAAACTAATAAAAATAGACAAAGAAGGTCACTACATACTTGTTAAGTGAAAATTCCAAAAAAGGTAACAATCATAAATATTTATTCATCAAACATAGATTCATCCAAGTAAATAAAACAAATATTATCAGACATGAAGAACCAAATAAACACTAACACAGCTGTAGTGGGGGATCTTAAAATCTCACTCTCACAAAGAGATCAACTAGAGTAAAAAATCCACAAAGAAATATTAGAACTAAACCAAGCTTGTGAACAAATGGACTTGATAGATGCCTACAGATTATCCCACCCCAAAACATCAGAATATACATTCTCCTTAGCTGCACATGGGATGTTTTCCAAAACAGATCATATATTAGCTGGCAAAGTATGTTTAAGTAAATAGAGAAGACTTGAAATCATCCCATGCATACTACCTGACCATAGCACAGTGAAACTGAAAATCAATGACTAGGAAAATCCCAAAAACAACATTAAACAACACCTTCTGAACATAGAAAGTAAATAACACTGTCTGAACAAACAGTGGGTCACAGACAAAATTGAACAGTATATGCAATTAAATGATAGTGTTGATACAACATACTGAAACTTATGAGACACAATGAAAGCAATCCTATGAGGGAAATTTATAGCTATGATCTCACACATCAGGAAAAAAGAATGAGCTCAAATAAAGAACCTAATGTTGGGCTGGCCAGATAGCTCAACAGATTAAAGCACCTGCTTAGTCAGATGCAGGGCCCAGGGTTCAATCCCCTGGTATACCCTGCTGGTCCCACCCCCAGGCTATGCTGAGGTAGAGATTGACACTGGGCATGGTGGTACATGCCTGTACTGCCAGCACTTGGGAGGCTGAAAACAGGAGGATCACTACGAGTTCAATTGTATAGTGAGACTTTGTAGACCCTGTATTAAATATATTTTTTTAAAAAAGAACCTAATGTCGATCCTATGACTTCTAGAAAAAGAAGAACAAATCAAACCCAAACTTATGCAAGGGAGGAAATTACAAAAATAAGAACAGAAATCAATGCAGTAGAGACTAAGAAAACAATACAAATAATCAATGAATCAAGATGTAGGCTCTTTAAAAGAATGAATAAAAAATAATAAGCTATTAGCCAACCTGATCAAGAAGAGAGAAGAAAAAACACAAATTCAAGCATTGGGAATGAAAAGGGAAAAACCAAAGCACATCCTGCAGAAATCCAGGAGATAGATCATCGGTACCTACTATGAGAACTTATATCCTAATAAGATGGAAAGCATAAGAAAGGGACAGATTCCTAGACATGGTTGAACTTCCAAAACTAAATCAAGAAGATGGAAAAATTGTAAATAACCCAGTATAAGCCATCAAAGTGAAAATGTAATTAAAAATTTACCAAGAAAGAAAAGACCCGGTTCTGAAGCGTTTACTATTGAAGTCTACAAGAAATTTTGAGAATTAATGCCACTAGTGTTGAAACTCTTTAAAGAAACTGAAAGGAGAATGATACTTCCACAATCATTCCTCAAAGTATTACCCTGATTCTAAAATCAGAGAAGAACCTATCACAAAAGAAAACTACAGGCCAGTCTCCCTAGGGAACATAGATGAAAAAAATGCTAAATAAGATACTGGCAAGGGGCTGGGATGATGGCTCAGTGGAATAAGCACTTCCCTGACAAGCGCAAGGACCTGAGTTCAATCCCCGGTTCCTCAAAAAAAAAAAAAAAAGATACTGGCAAGCAGAATGCAGCAAATCATCAAGAATATTATATGTTATGACCAAATAGGATTCATTCCAGGGATGTAGGGTTGGTTCTGCAAATCAGTAAATGTAATATACAATATTAACAGAACCAAAGACTGAAATTGCATGATCATTTCGGTAGATGCATAAAAAACACTTGACAAAGTCCAACATGCATTTAAGAAAAGAAAACCAACACAATATTGGAATAGATGCTCTTTACATCAATCTTATACAGGCTATGTATGACAAGCCAACAGCTATCATGTTAAGTGGGCAAAATCTAAAAGCTTTCACTCAAATCATGAACAAGACAAGGATGTCCATCATCACCATTCCTATTTGACAAAGTTCTGGAAACATTAGATAAAGCAATTAGACAAGAGAAAAAAAGCAAAAAATATATACAAGGAAGAATTTCAATCATGATTATTTGCAGATAACATGATATTCTACATATAAGATCCCCAAAAATCTTATAGTTTTGTTTAAATATTTTCCTCATGTATTTGGTACAGGGTCTCATTATGCAGCTTGTACTCATAGTGATCCTCCTTTCTTAGCCTCCCCAGTGCTGGGCTTACAGGCCTGTGCCACCATAGTCAGATTCAGTGGCCAGCACAGCATGAGAGCTGGCGTGGTATGCAGTACCAGGGAACAAACCTGCGTCATTACACTTGTCAGCCAGGTGCTTACATATCTCCTCAGCCCATATTATACATTTAATATCTAAATTTAGTACTGTAGCAAGATATAAATTCGACACTCAAAAGTCAGTAGCATACCTGTACACAAGCAACAAATGCACAGAGAAAAAAATTAGGCAAAGTGCACCCTTTATAATAGCATGTAAAAAAATGAAATACTTAGGAATCAATCCAACAAAGGATTAAAAGATCTGTACAGTGAAAATTATGATACCCTGAAAAAGGAGACTGAAGAAGATATCAAAAAATGGTAAAGATATCCCTTGCTCTTGGATAGGAAGAACCAACAAAGTGAAACTACTCATACTCCCAAAACTGCTATACAGATTTAATGCAATCTCAATCAAAGTACCATTGGCATACCTCACAGATCTAGAGAGAAACAATCCTAACATTCATTTGGAACCAGAAGAGACCTAGAATGACAAAAGCAACAAAAAGCAAGTCAAGGAGTATCACAATTCCAGACCTAAAACTATACTACAAAGCTAAAGCTACTGTGATAAAGATAGCGTGGTAGGCTGGGGAGATAGCTCAGGGACACTGCATCTGCCTGGAAAGCATGAGGTCCTGAGTTTCAGTTCCAGTAAAGAATTAAGAAAGCATGGTATTGACTAAATAACAGGTCTGAAGATCAGTGGGTTAGAATAGAAGATGCAGATACAACCCTAAACACATTCAGCCACCTTATCTTTGACAAAGGAGCCGCGCATGTTCACTGGGAGAAAAAGAGTCTCTTTAATAAACAGTACTGGACAAACTAGCTTTCCACATGCCAAATACTAAAACTAGACCCACATCTATTACCAAACACTAAAGTCAAAATGGATCAAAGATCTAAATATTAAAATAAAAACACTAAGTTTGCTGGAAGAGAAAATAGGTAGAAATCTTGAAGAAATAGATATAGGCACAGACTTCAAGAACAAATCCCAGACTGCAAAGGAAATATTACAAATAATCAACAAATTGGATCTCACCTTATTAAAAAGATTTTTCACGGCAAAAGAAATCAGTGGAGTGAAAAAAACAACACAGAGTGGGAAAAAATTATTATTTCCAGGTATCCTTTAGAGGAAGAACTTACATCTACAAGAAAGAAAGAATTGAAAAATATCAGACCTCCCCGCCCTAGTTCAAAGATCCAGTCCAAACATGGGCATCTGAGTTGTATACACACTTCTTAGATGAGGAAATACAAATTGCAGGTAAATACATTTAAAAAGTTCAACATTACTGGTTATTTGAGAAATGCAAATTAAAACAACCTTGAGACTCCATGTCACCCCAGAAAGAATGGCATCACCAAAAACACAATTGTTTGTGTTTAACAAACACAAACTGATAATAAATGTGGTGGGGCTGTGGGTTAAGGAACTCTTCATTGTTGGTGAGAATGTCGACTGGTGCAACCTCTTTTAACGAGTGTGGAGATTTGCAAAAAACTATGATTAGAGGTCCCATTCAACTCTGCTGTTCCCCTTCTGGGCATATTCTCAAAAGAATTAAAAACATACACCTATGCTTATAGCAGCACATTTTGTAATAGTTAAATGCTGGAAACAACCCAAATGCCCATCAACTGAGGAATGAATTAAAAAGATAGGGAGTTTTTTTACATAATGGAGTACAACTCAGCCATAAAAAAGGATAAACTGGAGACTTTTATAGGTAAATGGATGCAATTCCAGACCATACTCATAAGTGAGATAAATCAGACCCGCATGCGTAAACATCATATTGTTTCTCTAGTGTGATAAACTGAATGAGTAAATAAGATCCAAAATACACAGTAAGTATTACAAAATGAAAAGAAACTGTTAAAAAGAAAAGACAAACTCTGATGAGTGAAAGAGCAAATTAAAAAAGAGAAAAAGAAAAAATATGTTTGTACACAGAAATTGAGCCACAGGGCCGAGATGTATCTCAGTATTAGACTGCTTGCCTAGCATATATGATTCCCGGGGTTTGGTCCTTACCAATGCAAAATCAAACAAAAATTGGATCAAAAGAACAATGTATTTTAAGGGACTGGCGTAACATTTTTCCAAGTTGGTCTTGAGAAAGATGGTACTAATAGACTTTCTCAGAGCACTGTGTCAAATTGTCCATTTCCTTGTCTTCTTGACAGTACTCAATTTTATCTTTAAAACTGTTATTTTAATTAAAAGTAAAAAGACATTTTTTCTCGTTTTGTGAGAGGCTTTTATACTGTACCTGTGAGTCAGATTGATCCCCAAAACATCCTATAGTGCTTATGGGAGGGCACGGGCATAGGCACCTGATGCACAAGGAAGCAAAGCTGTTACTTTGCTGTAGCATTTGCATGAGGTCTTGCTTCCCTAGATTCCATGCAGCATCCATACTGTTATGTTGTGTTTATCTTCTTGGGTCTGTCATATCATATTCTATGTCTAAGCTTCTAGTTTCATTTTGTGTTCATACTGGAGATAGCAGAGCAACCGTATGCACCCTTTAACAGGTTGGTTTACCCTAACCCATGCTTTCTCATTGTTCTCTTAAATTTATTTATCTATTTCCACATAATACCTTTCAAATGTTTCAGATTCTACTTAGAATGTAAAATTTACAGTGAATTTTAATGCTTCACCTGACAGAAAAAGCAGCCTTTATTTTTTAAAATGTTTCATCTCCTTTTTTCAATTGTTTGTACTTTTTCTCTTCTTAATTTCTTATACATTTCTTTCATTTTTCTTTCTTCTTCCAATTTTGTGTGCATATATCTGGTAATGTGAATAACTGGTTGGAAGACAACACTATGTATTACAACAAATACTGTGAAATTCATATTATGTTGTTAAGTGAAATTCTGTATCACTTGTAATTTTTCTGTTTTAATTCTAATTTGTATTATCTTTAAACAATAAAAATAAAATAAAGAAGAAACTGAGCCAAAGAAATAAGCAATAGGGATGAGGGAAAGGAGAAAAGAGGAGAAAAAGAAAGGGAGACGTCATATATGTATATACACAGAATAATTAAGATGATTGTGTTGCTAATTTCTTTTTTTGGTGGAACCGGGGATTGAACTCAGGCCCTTGCGCTTGCCAGGGAAGCACTTATTCCACTGAGCCATCTCCCTGGCCCCTGTGT
>NW_004524662.1:6204899-6213160 GCF_000260255.1 Octodon degus | reverse complement strand
TTCTTTTTTTGGTGGAACCGGGGATTGAACTCAGGCCCTTGCGCTTGCCAGGGAAGCACTTATTCCACTGAGCCATCTCCCTGGCCCCTGTGTTGTTAATTTTTTTTTTTTTTTTTTTTTTTTTTTGAAGGAAGCAGTTAATGCTCAAAATTTTTACTTTGATCAGTTTTACATGCTTGTATCTGGTACCCTGAGCAGCTACATTAAAGACAGAAATGTGCAACGTAACAACTTTGAAATAGCATTTTGTTTCTAATGTCTTTTTCTTTTATTTTTCTTTTCCCTTTAAAATAAAAAAAGAATGTAAAAAAGTTATTTATAGCTAATAATTATCCTATAACTAATATGCAAATGTTATCTTAAGGTATAACTTCAAAAATAGTTCTGATAAAAAGACAAAATGCATGAAACAATTTGAAATGGCAAAGGTATTTAAATGGTTATTTTCCTAAAATAAAACTTACCTCACAGCTTTTTGAAAGGCTAGATATTTAGAGGATTTTTTGCTAATAGGGAATATACTATGCTAAACTCCAAGTTTAGTGAGAACTGAATATCTTATGTGCGTAGTAAGCACTAGAGAAAGTCTTAGTTGCCGGACACTTCACTTATCTGCGTAAATTAACACAATGAAAGTGAATGGTGATTGATTCTGCAGAACTAGATCTGGACAGAGTGTGTTGGTTCTAAACTCTGCCACAGCATAATTGTAAGAAACCACTTTCAGTTTTGTTTATGGACAAAGAATGAAGGAAGGAAAAGCCATGTCTTCTATGACTAGTGAACAATGAAACATTCTATCCAATGAGCCTGCCCCGTGAGGGTTCCAGTCATATTTTTTACTGTGTGGTTGGTACCAGGCCCCAGAGAACAGCAGTCTGAGAATGAGAGGCCTGCAAAATCTGCCGTGTTCCACAAATGGGAAGTAAATTAGATAGCTGTAAAACTGTTGATATGTGGAAGTATTTTTGCTTAGAGGTATTTTTTAAATATATGAAATATATTTCAGCAAAAAATTATAAAATAACCCCCTAAGAATTGATATACAGAGGAAAAAGATGAGCTGATGGCATATCAATTATTAATATCTTGTCTAAAAGATGTTTAAGTATAATGTAAATCTGCAATTCCGCTGTGGAGAAGAAAAAGTCTTTTCAGCCATCCCTTTCTGTGTTAGAGTTTATTGACAAAGAGAGTAACACCTGCTTTTAAGAAAAACTTAAGATTTTAAGAAGCAATACATACGTACTCAGAAAAAGATAAGGCAGACATCAAGTAGTATTTTGAAAGCCTAAGTATAGCAATTTCAGAAGAGTAGTGGGTTGAAAAAATTATATATATTCCATACAGCTGTGCTATAGTTGAAAGTGATTAGAAAAATGTGGAAAATCTGGTCCTCTTTGTAATCTAAGGGTTGTTAACCTTGGCCCCCTGACCAACATGGAGAATCTAAATAGAATATAGGTAGCTGGGCATGTGATAACATGCATAATCCCACACTTGGGCAGCTGGGGGAAGACAGTGGCAAGTTTGAAACCAGGCAGAAAAAAAAAAAAAAAAAAAAAAGAATATGGGAGGTAAATGTATTTACAATGTAAGTAAAAAATCACAAATTTAATTTTATTAGTCTCACTGAAATTTAGCAAGTAAACTTAGCATTCTTTCCACTAGGAATGTAGACTGTATCAGCAATATTAACATTGGTTTTTGTCAACATAAATACTACTCTGTGTGTGTGTGTGTGTGTGTGTGTGTGTGTGTGTGTTACACTATGGGACCAGAATGTAGCTCAGCAGTACAATGCCTGCCCGGTGAGCACAAGGTCCTGGAGTATATTCCTACTACCAAATAAATGAGTAAACAAATAAATAAATAAATATCTTAGAATATCACTGCTTTAAAATTTTTGTAATTATTAGTGCCAACACTAGATGTTTTGATTTAATGCATTAATATGTAAGTATGCATATTATATCATGTATTGGGGCTTGATTTGATAGTTGGATATCAAAAGTTCAACATTAATGATCTCCGTGGTAACTAACCTTTTGTGTACTTAAAGACATTGTAAGAGAAGAGGTTTTTTTAAAGAAAATATTTGCTCTTTTTTTTAAACCCAGTCTTTCTTTTTTTAATGTATTTGTTACAGGGTCTCACTATGCAGCTCAGACTCATAGTGAGCCTCTTGTCTTCAGCCATCCCAGCGCTGGGATTTCAGGCATGCACCACCCTACCAGTCTTGATGGCTGGCTCAGCCCGCCTGGGGGCAGAGCTGGCACAGTATGCTGTGCCCAGGATCAAACCCTGGTCCCCGCACTTGCCTGAGCAGGCGCTTAATCCACTGAGTTATCTCACTGGCCCAATATTTGTTTTTTGAAAAAACAAATTCTCATTGTTAAAGGAAGGCTAGAAAGACCAACACTTAAAGGAGCTTCTAGCCAACAGAAGAAAATACTTTGATGAAATAACTTTGTCTTCTGAATGTGCTTGATTTTCAGGAACCTCCAGGCCAAAAAGCAGCAAAAATGAAAAACTCTATGGAAATAACTTCATAATGTATCTTGAGTACCTCCTAAATAGTCACAATACTTTATTTATTTGTTTTGAACTGGCATAAAAAGTGAATGTTTAAAGGGGTACCATGTATTTCTAATACATTTATGCAGATGTATTATATTATGTAAAAATCATGTGAACATATTTATCTCCTCAAACATTTAATTTTTATATTTATTCATTTATTTTTTGAATACTGAGAAACAATCACATGACCTTGCACTTGCCAGGCCTTGTGTCGCTATATCCCCAAACCTATTATTTATAGTGGTAAAAGTTTTCCAGACATCTGTTCATCTGGCTTTTCTTAAAGTACAGAGTCATGCTTTTTTTTTCTTTTTTTTGGTAGAACTGGGGATTAAACTCAGCCCCTTGTGCTTGCCAGGGAAGTGCTTATTCCACTAAGCCATCTCCCCAACCCTAGAGTCACTCTTAGTATCTGTACTCACTATAGTGTGCAGTAGTGTTAAAGCTGAGCCTTGACTTCCAAGAGTTTCCAATCTCTAGGAAAAGTAAACAAACATGGAAGGCATTTGTGACTGTCAAATGTACAAGATACACAAATAATTTGGTACAAGTGAAGTGTGGAGCTAAATGGCTTAACCTTGTGTTGAGAGCCAGCGTACAAGAGTGGGGATGTGAGAGAACACAAAATCGAGACATAAAGTCTTCCCAGATTCATAGCATGAAGCTGTGGAAAAGGGGGCTTATGCTTCAGAGTTAGAATATAAACTTTGGCAGCTATGGAAGAAGTCAGGTACTGAAGTAAAAAAAATCTGAGGTGCTGGGATTTCTTTTTTGGTTTTGGTTTTTGGTTTTTGTTTAGTGTGGTAGAGGCAGCTGTGAAACTACTGGATTTGGATGAAATACAAAAAAGAAAGAAAGAAATACAAAACCTTGCCTCCAGACAACAGAATAGAACTGTAATCAGAAATGCACAGTAGCTGGTGAGGGAAAGAGTCCTGTAGAGTGTGATAGGTGCAGCAAAACTCACAAAAAGCAGGTGAAGCTGAGCAATATGAAGGTGGGAGAAAGGTTGGCAGTAATGTGTGGTAGAAGGTACGGAAAATGTGAGGCCCAGGTGTTTGGAGGCTGAGAACCAGAGGACACTGCTGTAGGCCACTAGTTGGGCATCTGGGTCCTGCACCGTGCCCTAATGGACAACTTCAGCACCCATGAGGTAACTGTGTCACATTTCTGATCTTCATCTTTCCACACTTCAGATAGGGATTAATTATCTCAAGGAGTTTGATCACTTGGATTGAAATAACTTTGTAATCTTTTCTAAATGTTGTAACTTCTCAGTAGACTGAAAACAACCCACCATGTCAATGAAAAACAAGAATAAAGTTAAGAGAAACACTGACTTTCTAGGAATCTTAAACTGTGTAATGCCAGCCCATTATCAGAACTAATGTCATTGTTCCAATTGGTTTATCTACTCATAACTTTCTTTACTTTTCCACTGAGAATCATGCTGGTGCTTAATGCACTTTAGTTACAACATGAAAGCATCAAAATGTGGTTTTGAAACTCGGGAAAAATTTCAGTGGGCTACTAAAAGGCATTAAATTCTGCAGCTTAAAAATCTGATGTTTCTTTTTAATCCCCAGACTTCTATTTTTTCATTTTGTTGTTGTTGTTGTTTTGGCGGAACCAGGGATTGAATTTAGGCCCTTCTGCTTGCCAGACAAGCGCTTATTCTACTGAGCTGTCTCCTCAGCCCCCCAGACTTCTATTTTTTATGATACCTTTTTATTTTAATTTGCTAATTGTATTTTAAGTTGTAAATAAATAGGAAATCAAATTCTGTATGTACAATTGTCAGAAATATTAAATGATGATAATTTTCCATATTGTCATTTTAAATTCTAGACTGTACTTACCCAGTGAAGAACCTAAGGAATAAGTAACCATCATAAAATAACTCAGAAATAAGGTGATGGTTTCTTGATTAATGCATGTGTACATAAAGGCAATCAAGAATGATTAAAAACTAGAATATTAGGAAAAATATTATTGAAGGAAGGCAGCAAAAAGTTATTTTATTTATTTATTTATTTTTTTTGATGGAACCGGGGATTGAACTTGAACCCTTGTGCTTGCCAAGCAAGTGCTTATTCTACTGAGCCATCTCTCCAGCCCCACAAAAACAGTTTTTAAGGTAATTGTGATATATTATATGCAGCAATATAAATTGATAATTAGTAGCACACAAATTCAATTTTAATAAATTATGTGTTTTAAATGCATATAGAGACCTGCCAATTAATGAATCACAGAATAAATTCTTTTGGGAAATTAAGAATTATTTTATGATATGCACATATCTTGTGATGTCCATCTTTTCAGTTTAGAATTTGAAAGAAGTCATTTTCTTTAAATAGTACTTAGCAGGAAATAAGTTAGGTAACAGAGACACACGTTTGGGCTTTTTCTGGGCTGACTGTACATCTGCTGATGGGGAAGAGGAGACAAACTTCCTGTATGGAATGGTCTGTGAGCCTCCTGTACTCAGTGTGTATCGGAAACAAGAGAAACAGTGCAGAAGCTCCAGTCAGGCTCTGTGGAGACTACAGAAACTGGGGGATGATCACTAGATACGCGGCATGAGAAGAGGTCGGCTGCTTCAGCTCTTAGTGATAATCTCAGAATCAATCCTCCAAATAAGGAGCCTTTATTCATTGCTGAGTGCTGAGTACCTGGCTCTGTTCTCTTCTATCCTGCTAGATAGTTGCCTCCGTGTGTGTGTGTGTGTGTGTGTGTGTGTGTGTGTGTGTGTGTGTTATTACCCATCTTTGTTTCTCCTAATAATTAATTCACATGGTTTCAGTTGAAAGTTATCATCAGCTGATATTCTGAAATAATTCAGAGATTCTTAGCAGAATCCCTGATGCCCCTTCCCTCTTTTTATTAATGTTAGCCCATAAAAATGCTCTTCTATCTAAGGAGGACCTGTTCTAAATATATTCTTCCTAAGACTCTGATTTTAGTATATACATATAGTATATCTGCTCTTTTAAATTATTTTTATTGACTCTTGAGTTTAATGTCTTTGATTTTCCCTAATCAAACAGAGTTCCTTAAATGGCAAATTACCACCATGAAACTATAATCCCCACAACTTCAGCAGAACATGCACTGCAGAACTTCAAATGAATCATCCAGTGTGTATATCTCAGCATCTTGGGCACAAATGTTTGATGAATCCTGTTTATCGCACACATGATTTTCTTGCTATCAGACATTTTGTTACTCTGCTTACAGATTGTCTTTATTGAGTGTATTCCCTGAAATGAAAGACTTTCCATTATCATGGAATTACTAATTTTAAAAATAAAGCCAGATTTGTTTTATGGTTTGAGGAGTGCAAATATATAAGGCATGTTTTTCTAATTATGAAACTGCTGTCAAACAGGTCTATAAAGCAGATGCCCTTTGCAAATTAGAGGTTGAATCCAAGGTTCCTGTGGCTCTAAAATGGCTCCTTCTCTGGCCACTGCTATTGCCTGTGGCACTGAAAGCAGGTGTGAGGTGAACATATTGTCTCCGAGACCAAAGTTCTCTCTGTAATCCTCCCAGATGCAAGGCAGATCCAAATATCCTTCGGCAGTCAAATTTTGTTGTCACCACCTGCTAGCAAAGAATTTGCAGAAATTGAACTATGGATACTTGATCTTTCAAAGCTCTCATGGACCCAAGTCCTCATGCTATAAGGACTTAGTTTAATTTCTCAACCTGTCAGGTGCTTCATCCTGGGAACTCTTACTTCTCGCTCTGCTTTTTGCTACTTAATTCTTCTGCTGATAACAGCTTACAGGTTTTCTGAAACTACCAAAGACTTCCTAATTCAGTGTTATCATATCTAGATATTTGGTGATTAAACCCCTGATGTGGGTCGCAGTAGCTGAGGGAGCACTGCTGTGTGTCCTGTATGTTAAGACAGGCTGCTGTATTCATAAGAACTACAAACAGAAGATCTTTCTCAAACCTCTAGTTTATTGGTAAGGAGCATGCTGTACTTTGCTTTTGTCTTCACCCTCCCCAAAAACTATGTACCTAAGATAAAATATATTGAAATGCCTTGCAATTTCTTTTTGAGATTCAAGGTCAGGTTTACTTGGAGAAAATTTTCCTCCAGTTCTGTTTTCCTTTAAATACAAGTACTTTAATGGCTTTTTTTCTAGTGGGAGAATAATGTTCCCTCTCTTAAGTACAGTGCCTTGGATGGGGACCATCTACCTGACCATGAAAGATGGGGGTGGAGGTAAATTTCATTTGTAACTGAATACTGGTTATGAAAATGAAGAAAGACAATCAATATAAGAAACTGGTACAGCCAGAAAATGGGGAAAAGCATCTCCCCTCAGACAGCAACCTCAAACACTTTATCCTTACTGCTGATTTCCATGCCGGTCAAGCACGATGAGATTGTGTGGTTACATCAGCACACCCGGGAAAGTTGCCTAAAATTATTCATGATTCAATGAATGGCCTTGATTACAAGTGAAGTGTTCTGTGCCCGGGCCACTGACCTTGAGTCAAAACATTGCTTCATACAGCTTTTCAGTTCTGAACTCCATGTCCAGCAGTCACTCTTCCTACCATGTACTATAAAATTCTTTTTTTAAAGTTATACTTGCTAATCTAAATGGTAGAAATCAATGCTTTCATTCTGTTAAGAAAGTTTTGCTGTGAAGTATTGTATTAAGATGAAAGTGAAATTTTTACCACTGCATTTCTAGGTGCAAGGAATGCTTTTCATTAGAGAAAAAGTAATTCTTTGGGATAGAAGAGACTGAGGAAAATATGAGCTTGATGAAGAAGCATAGTACAGTGATAAAGCAAGCCAAAGTATGCTGGGATTTAGTGTAGACCCAAGAGACACCAGGATTATGCTCAAGTTATCCCACATCAGTTTTTGGGATATCTCTGAGAGGAAAACATACAGATTATTGGTGTAAGTTGAAAGGATCGTATGAAAATTATGAGCAGAAGTTCCTAAGTAATACAGTATTTGCTCTGTAGAAAAGGTAGAACAATATTACCAGAGGCAGTTGAGAATCTTCAGCTGAGGAAGTTCTGTAGTTCTTTTTTTATTGTATTTATTTTTTTTCCATGATTTTATTGAGAAACAAATAGCAATGAGACAGTTTCAAACCAAATTGTTAGGACAGTTTCAATAATTAACACATTGCATACATTCTTCCTAGTGGTTAATTGCTGTACAAGATATGGACTTGATATCCTATTTGTAAACACCATTAGAGCAAATCTCTCTATTCATTAAGAGAATGTAACTATATATCTATCCTAACCACTTTGAATACACAAATAAAAAATGGACATTCATCTGTATCCCCCTTTTTTTGTTAAGTTCCATTATTTAAATATTATAGGTGTGTAAACTCAGCAAAATAGTCAAAAAGAGTCCAGTAGTCCATAATAGTATTAGGTCTTGCGCTTCACTGGCAATATCAGAAATTGTTGACCTGAGTCCCCTACAGCTCAACATAACACCATGGCTTTACTTCTTATACTTTGTTTCTATACTTTTCTGCTGGATGGTCAAGCCAAGATAAAGCAAGACCTATGTAACAAGCATTATAGCTTTTGGGTCTGATAAGGTCAGTGAAATCCCCTCAGGATTTATCCTGAGATCCTGTACCTCAGATTGTAGAACCTTTGTCAGTGTCAGCCATGTG
>NW_004524662.1:6194814-6200659 GCF_000260255.1 Octodon degus | reverse complement strand
GAATCCACTGTGCCAGTCTATTTCTCTTAATTGGTGAATTGAGTCCATTTACATTGAGGGTTAGAATTGAGATGTATTGACTTATGGTTGCCATGTTATTTACCTGTTGTCGTTTACTCCCTTTTCTCCTGTGTTTAATTGCTTGCCCTGTTTAGTTGGTTGCTTCTGATCTAATTCATGGAGTTCTGATAAGTTCGGTCCCTCTCTAGAATATCTTTCAGTAGCCTGTGTAGGGTTGGCTTTGTCATCATAAAATTCTTTAGCTGTTCTTTTTCATTAAAGTATTTCACTTCTCCATCAAACTTGAAAGAGAGTTTTTAGGGTATAGTAGTCTGTGCTGGAATTTGTTTTCATAGCGGACTTAACGTACTCTGCTCCATGCTCTTCTTGGCTTCATGGTTTGTTAAAAGAAGTCAGCCATAATTCTGATGGGTTTTCCTTTGAATGTGATCTGCTTCTTTTCTCTAGTGGCTTTCAGTATATTATTCTTGTGCTGAATTTCTGAGATCTTGACTATTATATGTCTCGGTGTGTTTTTAATTGTGTTGCAGTTACTTGGCATTCTGTATGCTTCGGTTACCTAAATATCAGATTGTTTCCTCATATTTGGGAAGTTTTCTGCTATTACTTCAGCCCATATTTTTAATGTCATTTGTATTGACTCCTTCTTTCTCATTGATACCTATTAGTCTCACATTGTTCATCTTTGCATCATCTTGCAGGTGATAGATTATTCTTTCATGCATCCTAGTTGTTTTTAAGAGATCCTTTCTTATCTTTTCACTAGCTGCAACAGCATCTTCAAGATCTGAAACTCTGTCTTCACTTTCACCTAAACAGTTTTGGAAGCTTGTGATTGAGATTTTAATTTCCTCTCTATCCCTTTGATTCTGCTTCATGAGATCTATTTCTTTCCTGCATTGCTCATTCAAGGAATCTGTCATTTTTCTAATCTCCTCTATTTATTTTTTAATCAATGTCTTCTTTAGAAGCAGTTATAAATTCTTTCACTGCGTGTTTGTTTTTTTTTCATAGTGGGTTTCCTCCCTATGTTTCTGCAGTTGCTTCTTTGCTTCAGATGCTATGAGTTCTGAGAATTCTTTTTTTTATTTCAGAAAAGATTTGCACTCTGAGTTCCTCTATAACTTTCTGCTGTTGCTTATTTACTATCGATGCTATTAATTTGTACATTTGAACTGAGCTAGTAAAAAAGAATTCCACTCTGATTTCCTCTATGACTTTCTGCTGTTGCTTATTTACTATCGACGCTATTAATTCATACATTTGAGCTAAGCTAATGTCCTCCACACTTGTTCTGGGTGGGCACTGGGTTTCCTCTATATGTTTCTGCATTTGATTCTTTACTGCAGATGTTATTAATTCAGGAATTTCTTTTTTCATTTCCAATCTGAGTTCCTCTATACCTTTCTGCAGCTGTTTCTTTATTTCAGAAGCCGTTGATTCATTGCTTTCAGCTGTGTGATTCCCAATTTGTTCTATGTTAGTGTCCTCTGCACTTGTTCTGGGTGACCTTGGGTTCTGAGATTGCATTTTGCTCCTTCTCATTGTCATTTTGTGTAACACTGTCTTCTGACCTTTGTTGTAGATCTTTGTTGCCATTATAACCTTAGCACCTACTGCAGTTCAGGTGTAGATCTACAAAGTTTGGATTTATCCACCTGTGCCTGGCTTGGGTCTGACTGCTGTGCTCAGTTCCTTCCTGTTGCTGCCCTTGGGGGTGAACCTGTTGTGCCCCTCTGGCAAGATGTTCTGCTCCTGGACTGGCTGGGTGGTTCTGTCCCCTACACTCTCTGCAGCGATTGCAGCTGAAGGGTTTCACCCCAGGCCTGTATGCTAGGCCTGAGCTGAGTCTGGAGGGGACAAGGTGAATTAAGGGGGAGAAGCAGCTCTCCCACACACTCACCAGGCCTGGACTAGGACTGGGTGTGGGGGTTCCCAGAACACAACAGAAATTCCTACTCTGTGTTCGGGGTTGGAGGGGGTACTACGGAGTGATGGGGTGCGTCCCAAGAGGGTGAAAGAGGGTGTCACCCATGCTATGCCTGGGCTTGGACCAGTAGGTCCCGCCGGCCTAGGGTGGCTGGAAGCTGTCCCACACATTCACGGGGCCTGGCCTAGAACTGGGTCTGGGGTTTCCCAGAACGTGGCAAAAATTCCTACTTGGCAGGCGGAGTAAGGGAAGTGCTGTGGAGTGGTAGGGGGCATACCAAAGGGGCGGAAGAGGGTCTCACCCACGCTGTGCCTGTACTGGAACCAGTAGGTCCTGTTGGCGCAGCATAGCCAGAAGCTCTCCCACACACTCACCGGGCCTGGGCTAGGACTGTGGTGAAGTTTTGTAGTTCTAATGTTTAGTCATAATGAAGACTTCAACCCACTAATCCATACTGGCTGAACTCAGAGCTCTACATTTTATTTCATCTTAAGTGCCCTTCAATATTTGACCATGTACACATATACATAATACTTAGGTATTCTGGACACTATGTCTTTGTCATGTGAACTACTTGCTCTTGATCTCCTTATTGTCAAGGTGAATGAACATATAGAAGCAGATGATAGCTGATTCAAGCTTTCAGAAAAAGATCAAAGGAGTCAAATCTATGTAATGTGACAACCTAAGAAGGCTACTTTTATTTTTATTTTTTTAATCTTGGGGCACCAGTTATTTTGTAATAATAATAATAATAATAATAATAATAATAATATAATGGATTTATTCTAAGATTATGGACCTGAAATTCCATTTACATCAGATATAAGAAACAAACTTAACAGTGTCAAACAGAAACCTGAAAGCTAGGAGTAAAGGTCAGAGGGAATTGTACTGATCTGTGACCTTGCCACTTGCAGCCATCCTGTCTGGTTTTTTCTGAACCCACATGGCTCAGAATAAGCTCTCAAGTGTCATTCTCCATCCATCATTGATTGCTTTCACACACTGATTTATATTTCTTTCAAGGAGATACTTGTTAAGTACTTACCATTGACCAGGTACTGCACTAGCCTTGCTTCTGATCCAGAGGTCTTTGATGATCATGCATCTCAAAAAATGGAAAGGCATGACTGAAATCCTCCTTCAGCAGAGCTACCCTTCTTATGCCTTTCAGAGGGATTTGTTTATTAGGGTCCTAATGATTTAGTTTTCCCTAAGTATCTTTTAATTTTTTTTTAAATAGCCAAGTGGTTTTCTTACAGTTCTTTAGGTTGTATACAAGTACTCATACCAATTCATCCCCTTTGGTTGGGTTAAGAACAAAATAAGGCAAATTTTCCACTGATCAAACACTGAGTTGGAGGTCCAGACAAATAGCTCAGCAGATTAAAGCACCTGCAAGCAGGCACTGGGCCCAGGGATTTGATCCCTGGGCCTGCCATGCTGGCCCTGCCTCCAGGGTGCACTGAGAGGGCAACTGAGAGTGGGCCTGGTGGTACATGCCTATAATCCCAGCTCTTGGAAGGCTGTAAACAGGTGGATCACTGTGAGTTTGATCTAGTAGTAAGACACTGAACACCCTGTAGGCCTTTCCCTAAAATACAAAACAAAACAAACAAACAAAAAACCCCACTGACTTGGAAGCACAAGTTTCTATCAGAATGTAAGTACTCTAAGCTCTGCAACCAACCACCAAACCGGCTTACTACAAAAAAGAATTGCTAAAAGTAAATTAGGTATTTTTGTGTCTTACCAGCCTAAATTTGATTTTCACAGCTTAATTATACTGGTAGACACTTCACGTAGGAAATTCTCCATGTACCACATCTAATTAGGTATGTCCCCCAAAATGTGAACTTGGTGTCACTAAAGTTTACCTAAGCACAGTCAAAGCTCTCAGCCTTAGCTCATTATCCTCAGTTTCTTCTCCAAGGAAAGTGTATAACATACCATTTAACCTGGAAATAATGTGACTTCCCAGAGGAAGTGAAATCTACAAGCAGAGAAAGAACAATCTCTAGACTAGGCCCATGCTCAGAGAGTGGGTGTACATTACAGTAACCCTGTGTGTATCTCGAGAATCTTATAACTCCCAAAGCACTCAGACCTGGGCACAGTGTCTCATTGTATCTTCACAATGCTGTTGTGAGGTCAAAGGAGCAGACATCACACCAGTTTCCATGTGGAGAGGGTAGTTATATCTTGGTGACTGACCACTGGGAACTAAGTATGTTCAGTTAAATAACATTAACATATCAAGTTCACTGTATATTTTATATGGATTAGATCAAGGGTATCCTTTTGGCCTAGACCACTGACCCCTACAAAAAATATCTGCTTCATTCTTTTCCCTGCAATGTTTGTTCCAAAAAAAACAAAGGGACTAGTTTTATCATATTGACAGTGATGTATACTCATCAATTAAGTAGGCATTTATAAGACCCTTGAAAGTTGCTGAAAGGAATATGAAGAGGTTTAAAATGTGGTCCCTGTCCTTGAGAAGCTTAAAACTTTATTGGAGAAACAGGATATGGATACATTAAAATTTAAGAGGTAATGCAGAGCCCCATGTGACTAAGTGCTAGATGACTCAGTGTTACAGGCATTTGGGAAAAAGAAGGAACACAGAGAGCTAAATGGAGGAGAAAGAGATGGTATTTAACCAGACTATGATGAATGAATAAATTCAAGGTTGGCTGGCAGACGGGCACCCAGCTGGGGACAACAATATGACCAAATTCTAAAGATGGAAATGGACAAGGTATTTTGAGGGACTGAAAATTGGTGAAATATAAATCAGAATTTGTAAAGAGATAAGGAATAAAACCCTTTCACATGGGTGAGATTGGGTTTCTTAAATGCCAAGCTGAGAGACCTCATTTTCATGAGAATATAATAACCCTTGAAGGGTATTTTGCTCATGATAACAAAACAGGTGCTCCTTTGGGCCAAAATGACCAGGTCCCCTGAAATGTCCATGTTTTGAAAACATTAGAACTTCTGCCTCAATCTCGTCTTCACTTCCAGCAAATTGCAGTGTACAGGTATTCATCTGTAAGTAACTCAGCCCTACAGATACTTTGCAGGACTACCAAGGAAATACTTGGTGCTAATTCTTCAGAGTTGTCACAATGATTCAGACATGAGAAGCATGTGATGACCTCCTCTTTACAGTTTCCATTTAACTGCAGTGGGTTGGAGATGTGGATGTGTCATAACCAGACTCTGTACCCTTAGATTAAATAGCACCACCTATCATGTATTGTGAACACTGCATCAGGCATGGTAGTAGACATCCTATATATATTCACTTATTAGCTCTAATTCTGTCAATCATTTGGCAAGGCAAGGTTTAACTCTATCTTAGGACCGAGGAAATTAAGATTTATCCAAAGCCTGATAGTTGTTTAGGAGCAGCAGTGTTGGGGTTCAAAGCCCATTCTCTTTGCTATTACTGTTTATTTTTCTGTTTCAAAGGCCAAGAGTACTTATCACTGTGCATGGTATAGGGAAAATGTTCAGCACATTTTTAAACAGAAGGAAAAAAGCACTGGAGAGTACTGTCAGTGGGTAGCAAGCCTAAGACCCAAAGATCTCATGTTGTTGGAGCCTCGCTTCTGCCATCTACCAGTGCATGTTTTCATGACTGCAGACAACAAGCCAACCCTGTGTCCTTTATTCACAGGAGGCCAGAGCTGCAGGAGTGCTCACTGGCACTACACCTGCCCCATTGAGGGAATTGGACCAAGTGATTTCTAGGTTCTTTCTATTTTTATACTCTCTTCCAAGGCCTGAGAAAGTTGCAAATTAAATGAATTCACATGAAAAGACAATATATTTCTTTCTTTTTTTTAAATTTTTTTTTATTTATTTTTTTTCTACAGTTTTATT
>NW_004524662.1:6146083-6191402 GCF_000260255.1 Octodon degus | reverse complement strand
CCGGACCTGGGCTAGGACTGGGTCTCAAGACAATATATTTCTTGAGGGTTTTTTTTAACAACTTAAAAGACACACTCAATAATGAAGATGGTCTGATTTGATTTAGGGTACTGGTAGGCAGGGTGAGAGTATTTGTGAGCAGAGATGCTTCACAGGTGTCCTCCAAAGCTGGCTGATCTTCTCTAACCATGAGCATCCACTTGGGTATACCTCGGCCTTAACATTCATCACACCTTAGACATCATGACTGGTTTCCCTGTATTTTTGTCCTTTAGATTAGGTCACCTTATAACCTGTCTTTTATCTCTGGATGCCACTTTTCTGCCTCCTACTCAAAGTTAAGATAATGCTTCCATTAAATAAGTAGATCAGCATCACTGTCTTAAATACATGTTTTTTAAAGTCCTTAGGATCAGCTCTTTCCACATTCTCCTGCCACATGTAACTCATCCTTAACGTTCTTCCACACATGGTGTGCCAATGGTTCCAAACCTTTTTGACTGCAAGGACTGCATTCAAAGAAGACAATTTTTCCACAACAGGAAGGAGGAGGTGGGATAGTTTAAAAGTCAAAGGTACAGGCACCCTAAAATTCCTTTTGTTACACAGTTTACCATAGTGCTAATTTCCTGTTGGAAACTAATGCCACTGCTGATCTGACAGGAAGTGGAGCTCAGGCCCTGGTAATAAAAGCAATAGGAAGCCATGATAAATATAGCACAGATGCTTGCTGCTCACAGACTGTGCAGCCCTGTTCCTCAGAAGGCTGTCCCAGGGATTGGGGACCACTGCTCTACACAGCTCTGCATGTCTCCTCTCACCCCTTGCCTTAGCCTCACTGCTGTTTATCTTCTGAGATCTGAGAGACACAGCCTCCTGCCAGCCCTATGAAAACTGGGGCCATCTTTAGACTCAACTCTGAGCAGGAGAGTTAGCTCAGTGGTACAGTGACTGCCTGGTAAGCACGAGGTCATGTGTTCAGTTCCCCCCACGCCCTTCCCCTAAACAAAATGACTCAACTCTGATACTGTCACACTAGGGATAAGCCTGTACTTTACAGAGTAACTTACTGTACCAGTGTGGAGAGAGTTGGAAGATTTTCAGATTCTCAAGATGTAACCTGGGTATCCCTGATCTCTAAAATATATTAATCATATTCTTTATCTCATCAGTAGATAAGAATCATTCCAAATTGTCTGAGACCATTTCTTGTTCCCCCTGTAAGTAGAAGCTAGTGTTTCAGGATAAGAAGGAGAGGATGTGTTATAGTAAGGAAAAGACACGCAGGCGGATCCTGAAAAAAAAAAATCAAAGAAAGGACTTATGTCAGTATTAAAAATAGCATTTTTAGAAGCCCCAAATATGTAATTTAAGAAAAGCACAGTGAATTCCTCCAGTTTATGGAGATGGAAGATCGATGTCTTTACATAATCTACTTTTAAGTTACAAATCAAACACACCGAGTCATCCCATTTGCCTAAGATTTTATCTGAAAGATGAAATCTTGTCATTCCTGTGACCCATTGCTGTAGCCAAAATATACATTTGCCTCCAATTTTGTCCTCCAAGCTGGCTTTTTTTTGGGGGACCTGTATGTGTGTCATCATTTAGAACTTCATGGTGATCAGGGAGTAGTTTTGTTACTATTGTTTTCAATTAGTTATTGTAAAATATATGCCTTATGCCTCATTTGTTATAAAATGTTTCATTATAGTATTTAATTAATGATCACTTCGGCCATTTGTGGCAAGTGGCCAAACATGTATCTTCTTTGCTTTTGTTTTTTATGGCCAGTGCTTGAGAAAAGCAGATAAGTAAAAACATATCAATCTGCTGTATTCATTAATAAGCTAGAGCAATTGGTAATGATTTCTTCTTGAATTATATATTAAGGGCCTCTAAAACTATTGTTTGTTTTAAATACTGAAAAATATGCTGTGAGAATCAAAGTTAAATTATATTCTTATGATTTAGATTAGAATATATGCACATTAAATTTTTAAATTATTTTATGTTTGGATAGTAATAAGAATGAAAAAGAGAGCCTGGGAGAGGTAAAAGAAAGGAAAGATGGATAGAAGGAGGGAGAGAAGAGGGAAAAAGACACTATGTTGATAATTAAATGTTTAATCAGTTATACTTTATATATTTTGAGGGATTCTACTACTAAATTTTATAGAGATAGCAAAAAATGTTTACGCCAAATATAGAAGATTCATTAAAACTTTACATTGGTGCCAACACAGAAATCTAACATTTCCTTCTTTGCCTAAGAGCTCGCTTTTTGATGAACAAAGAAGCTTAAGAAAAATCAACTCTTCAAGCCTTGCAAAATCTTTTTATGACTTGGCTTCTACTGTGAGATACACCCAAGGCCTGCTGTGTGTGATATCAGAGTTTAGCTTTCCGGCCATAAATATGGGAAGTGCAGTTTGTCACTTGTATTTGTTTTACACTTACAAATTAGGAAACACATTTACTGTAAATATAGTTAACATCCAGAGGTTTCAAAGCTAAGAATATGCATGTTCAAAATGTCTTTGCCTTATTTATGTGGTGGCTACCACATTTGTATAAACAGAAAATTACTCCATTCATGCTTTATTACTTCTTCTTTTGTACCACAGCCTTGACCCCAGTCATCATAAATTGAGAAATAGTGGGGAACTAATGGAGACAGATGGGAATATGGCTTGCCATTTACTCAAATTGGTAAAGTAATTAACCTCAAGGTGCTGGTTTGCAAGAAAAATTGTTGGAATATCTCAGGACGTCGGTAAACAGACTCCTGCTTTAACCAGTTCTGACAACTGCATCATAAACTAGACTTATTCTGTTCAATTGACCTGTCAACGCCTTGAGTCCAAATAAAGATTTGTATTACAATGCACTTGCTGAGAAGTGGGAGAGCACAACTGCTGTTTCTTTTCAAATGTGTTGTTGTTCTCTTCCTGCTATATAGGAGCTAGACTGTCATATATTCATTCTGTAGCCATTACATGAGTATTCCTTAGAAATCTTCCCTTCCTGATTGTGTGACAGCTTCGTGACAGCAGATGGTAGTCATTTGGATCCAGAAAATAAAATGAAAAAACATGGGCCAGGCTGGCTGAGCTCATTTAGAATAGCAGTGGACAGAGGCCAGACCTAGATTTTATTTATCCAGGGACGTCCTGTAATGAAGCCAGAGTAGAACTGGTAGTATGCTTTCCCTACAGATTGGGGGGTGGGGCTGGATTTCTGCAGATCATTATAAAAATCAAAAGTGGTCTTGCAAATAGGGCCATTTGACCAAACCTAAATATATTCCCTTTAAAAACCATCAAATTTCACTTGTCCCAAGCCAGGCTTCTCTCTCCCATCTTTTCCTCTTCCAGTCTCTTTCTCTGTCTTCACTCTTTCCTGGGCATAACATTTAGATTTCTCCTTTCCACATCAAAAGCTGTGAGATGTTTCTGTAGCACTGCACTCAATTTTCAAACTCTTGTATCTTCCCCATAGTCAACTGAGGAACTGGGAGGGGCTTGAATCATTTTGGCCTGTATCGCTGTCCCTTTCTAGTGTTTCAGTTTGCAATAAACAGTTTTAAAGAAAAAATAAGGAGGGTAGAGCCTCTTTGTGATATCTCATAAAATTTGTCTGGAAGAGCAAATGCCATATGAGGAGTAATTTTCACCTAAAGTTCATCTATTCATGAGAGAAGAAAACTAAAACTGTTTCATGGCATCTCAATTCAAAGAAAACTCAGTTGATTCAGAAAAGGTTAGGTATTCTGGATTATCATGTTACCTGCCCTTAGGCATATACTGTGGAAAATAATCACAAATTGAAAAAGCCCTAAATTATTATTTGCAGGACGCTGATAATCTGAAGCAGGGTACAGGCACTGGTTGGAAGGATGCCTCAAGTAGTCGGCTCTGCTGACAGCACCAGTCCTTCTATCTGCTGGTGATCATCCGAGAATGTGCAGAACCAGTGTTCTCTCACAGGGTAGCTGCACAGCTGCCTTGAATAAGAGTTGTTCATCATGACTGACTTTGAAGAAGAGTGACTAAATAATTTCTTGTTTACATGATTTCTGGTTTATTTTCTTACAAAGCTTAACTGGAAATCTATAAAACCCATAATGTGAAACAGCAAACCCATGCTTGCTGCAGTATCCCCTAGAAAGTTACCTAGATAGTGAACCTTAGTTTCTCTTAATACTGTTGGAATCTCTGATTTAAAAAATAGTTCAAATAATGACAAACCAGAGGCTCTGCTAACTCAAATACAGTGAGTTGATGATTTGTCCAAAATTCTTTCTTTATAAAAGTGAGTTGTCACTATTGAACTCAGTGGGAGATACATTATTCCTCCTCTCTGAGGAATCTTCCTCTGGGAATAGCATATTCATCTCATTTGGGATCGTCTGCATCCTAATCCATTTCCTTATTCTAGATGCCTTTTCTGAAAAAGAATGAATGGCAACAGACTTAGTTTCCCATCCTCTCTAGATTCTGCAACTCTGTACTCCAGCTGTGCATGTCAAACACTGGAGCCCCTGGTCTAATAAATGTTTCTTTCTTTGACTTTGTACATAGTGTTTTTGTACCTAGTACGTGCTTGCATGTGTGAGTATGTGAGTGTGTGCCTTTAAGCAGTTTTAATAGATCAACATGCTATTTTCATCTCATCAAGTATCCAAAACATCGAAATCCAATCTCTGAAAACAAGCAGCAGGCCTTGAGCAAAAGGCCATGCGGTCAAGGTGGCCATTCAAATTGATCTCTGCAGAATTAATTCCAAAATGACAAAGGTTTTTATGTTAGACTATGACTAACAAAAAAAAAATTGCCCTGTGAAATTTCAGTGCTGACACTTTGTCAAAAGTTAACTTTGCACAGACAACTAGATTACAATTCATAAAAGTTTTCAGGTTTGTGCGTTGTGGCTGATGACTGCATTATCTTAAATAGGTGATGACATCATTCACGGATTACATCAAAAATGCTTTCAGGATGCCTTCTGCTTATGCCTACTTTCATCATTAAATTACCCATGAGTTAATGCGTGACTGTTAAGAAAACACAAGGCAGCATTTTGCAGTGATCGCTAATGGATTAGAATGGCATTAAATATTTTCCTCCTGGCAGACATAACATTTTATAGTTTGGCTTTAAAATAAAGGGTATTTTATACACACTGTCATTTCATTCAGTTCGTTCTCGGGCTTTGGCACCTCCATTGGCTAGTTCACACTTTGTCATCATCAGAAGAGAGTATGCTGAACTTACTACAGTCTCTTAGTAGGCACATACTTCATCAGGCCCTAACAACCATCACAAGTGAGGATGAACCCTGTCCTAAGCAGGCACCTTTCCATACATTTGCATATCTACATAGCTGTCAGTTATTTTTTGTGTCTGTATTTATTTGCTCCCCAACCTTTAAGAAGGTGAGCAGTTTAAATTCATTTGTTACCCAAATTGTTTTCTTCTGTTTTAAAACATTTTAATTTATAATCAGACAAGAAGAACAGATGTAAGGGTTGTAATTTAATCATTTTATTGCTATCTTTGTATATTTTGAAGAATTAGGTATTGTACTCATGGGAAGTTGTATTTTATGCCTAGTTGGAAAAATGAATAATGTAATAATATGCAAAATGTAAAGTTTTAGAACTTCACCACTGAGTAAGGCATATAAACTAATGATCTGGTTAAGGTCCCCTGTGCACCATAATAAATATGGACTAAATTTGTCATTATAGCTTTAGACAGAGGTTTCAGGCAACAGATTTAATTAAATTCTTTTTTAATATTCATACTTCTAAACTGCATAATTCTCTTCTACTGTAAAACTGAGTGCTATATTAAAACAAACAAAAACGGCAGATTACTAAATGGATATTAGCGTGAAGTCAATAAGCATTTAATTCTGGAGAGAACTCTGAGGAGAGACGCAACTTCATGGAGCTCGCTCAGGAGATCATGACTGAGATCTGTGAAGCCGGTTCACACGGAATTTTTTCTGTTTTCATGCTGACTTTATGAAGGCAGGTTAATTAGTTATTTGTGAAGCTCATAAAAGACATAGTGGCAGCACAAGCAGGCCCTCTGTTAGCGATTGAACAGTGACAGCTATTCAAAGATACACTTCAGAGACCAGGAGAAACTTGTTGAGAACACTGACAGTCCACAAAAGGTGGACACGAACAGCTGTTTGAAGGGTAAATAATAAAGTCCATAACCCTTTTAAAGTTTTTTCCCCATGATACTTAATCCAAGGATTAGAGTTTCTCCAAAATTATAATTCTACCTGCTAGATATTTGCATAAAGTAAATCTAAATGTTTGTGAGCATTTGTGGTTAAAAACTCCATTTTGCATTTTCATGGGCAAATTTCTTCTGTGAAGGGTCTATAAGTCACAGAATAATTACATATTAAAATGTTTGAAAGAAGAGTTTGACTGGTGCCATTATCTAACTTCATGAGCATCCTTGTTAAATAATCAAAACCAGTCTATTCTTCCAAGGTAATGGCATGAGTAGAATTTCCAATAAAATCTCTAAGCCTGGTTAAAATCTGATTAAAGAGTTCCTTAAAACACTTTATCCACCTGTACTGGATTCCTGTAGATCCATACTTTTCTCCTCCTAAGGCATCTTTTTTTCCCACAAATTGAGTTCCCTGTCTTATTCTTCATTGTTTAAAGGAATGCTTTGCCAACAGTTGGGGAGCAACATGCAGAAATGGAATGAATGGAATTTTTTTTTAAATTAATTTTATTGAGAAACAAACAGCAATGAGACAGTTTCAAAACCAATTAGTAGGACAGTTTCAATAATTAATACATTGCATATTATTTTCTTCATAGTGGTTATTCATAGTACAAGATGCAGACATGATATCCTGTCCAAACACTATTAGTACAAATCTTTCTTTTCACTGAATTAAGAGAGAGTAGTTGTATATCTATCCTATTTTGTATATACACATACAAAATGGTCCTTCATTTGTATCCTTTTTTTGTTTAGTTTTGTGAGAGATTGGTATTCCATTGCCATTTAAATATTGGAGGCACGTGAATTCAGCAAAATAATCCAATCTAGTCCAGTAGTCCATAATAGTAGTGGGTTATCCATTGGACTGGCAGTGTCAGAAGTTGTTGACTTGAGAGTTCAGCATATTAATGTTGACTTTCACAGTTCAGCATATTAATATGGCTTTGTCTTAAAAACCTCATTTTGACTGACCTTGTCAGATACAAAAGTTATATTTCTTATTATATAGGCCTTGCTTTATCTTGGTCTTAACCATCTAGCAGAAAAATATAAAAACAAAGTCTTTTTTAAAATCTGCATTTAGGACAGGGTCTATGGGGTTTACAGGGTCTCACTATGTAGATCGAACTCAATCCTCCTGTTTTGAGCCTCCCGAGTGCTGGAATTAAAGGCAGGTAACATCATGCCCAGTCTCAGCATGCCTCGTGGTCAAGGGGGGATCAAAGCCCGGCCGTTGCAATCTGCCTAAGCAGGTGCTTTAGTTGGCTGAGCTATCAGGCTGGCCCTGGAATTTCATATAGTATAAACAGCACTGTAAATTTCTTTAGCATAAGAAAGAATAGAGCAGCTAATCCTACTCTCAAATTACATAGATTGAGAAAGTGACCTAAAGAGAGTTTCATGGACTTGCCCAGTGTTACATACATAAATAATTACTGGCTCACAATGACAGAGGAAGTAATGACTGCCTTGTCAGAAACAGCAAGAGAAATAAAGAAAAATAATTCACATTCTCTGTCCTCAAAGTAGCTATTAATCCATTAATAAGGTAAGAAATACAAAGTGTGATCACAATATATGGCCAATGTTTATGTGTGTGGGGTTTTTTTTGTTTTGTTTTGTTTTGTTTTTGCATAACCCGGGATTGAACTCAGACCCTTGCGCTTGCCAGGGAAGCACTTATTGCACTGAGCCATCTCCCTAGCTCCTGTGTTTTTAAATATTGGCTAAATACTTTTTGTAAATCAAAGGAAAACATATTTGTATTCTAAATAATAAAAAAGTTATACATTTAAAAATTGACAATATGGTATTTATGTTTATTACTTCAAGTTTTTTTAAATGACAATTATGGAACTATAAATTCCACCTTCAGTTCATTTGCATAAGTAAGGACAACATCATACAGTGAGCAAAGCTGGTATCTAATGACACTCTTCCACCCACTATGACTTTATTTTTCATTCCTCATGCCACCTCAAACACTGAAGAATGAACAAATGTATGATTCATATGAGTATAGAATCAGTTTAATAACAATTCCAAACAGCATCAAATTAAATAGTAAAATATGTGCTTTACTGTTAAACTGGCTGGGAAAAGCACAATGGACATTGACCTGTCTGGGAATGGTTTTATGGGCAGTGATATGGTTTAACTAGCCCTTAAAGGATAGGAGAGATGAAGTCATGATCACTGAACTCTGGGATAAATTCTGAATTTTTTAGAAGGTTCTAACAGAAGAACAGTGAGAGAGACTCATCCTGTGCTATATTCCCTAGCACTTCATCTGACTGGATTGGGCAGCTCCCAAAGAAAGAATTGAGTGGCTTCCTTCTTTGCTATGTGAATGTGGTGCAGGGAAACAGATTACCCATTCTGAATTTATGTCGTGAAACGAGTTCACAGTTGATAATATGGTCCTCAAGTCGGGAGAAATGGATTCATTTTCATTTTCTACGACTACCTTTGAAGTTGTTGAGGGAGGATAATTATTTTCCCTCTTCAAAGTATTTTCTCACATCATTTTCCTGGAAATGACAATCAGGCAGTGCCCCAGGTTGGCAAATTCAACCTTAGTTTGATGAATGCAGTTCTGAACACAGCCCTTGATACAGTGTTAGTTTCCATGGCTCAGAATTCAGCTTTGCAGAGTAAATTGTCACATATTTTTGGCAAACCATTTCTTTCTTCAACCTTAAAACCAAAAGAGGACTAACATTGTCCCAGAATTATTTCAAGCTTAAAAGATGGCTTGGAGATGGAAATCACATTTAATTTGATCTTCTTCTGAGGAAATAAAGACATCCAGAGCTCTTAATGTTTATCACATTGATTAATTTTCTTAAGGCTGTTATATGTATAGTCCTAGATATCCAAAGGCATCTTCTTTAGCATAAGCTGAGTGTATATGCTTATATTGCATTTTTTTCTTATGAAGTAATTTAATAGTTTGTTTAAAATGTTCACTAAAAGAAGTTCACAGTATTTTGATTATCAGAAATGACTTTTAGAAGGAAATTTCTCATTAACTGAAAGGAAAATATGATTCTATCACATTGAAGATAAACACAAGGACTTCTGTGTCCAGCCAAGCATAAGAGGGTCTTCTCTTCCCACCTGAAAAATTAGAAAAGAGACGGAATATATTTTTAAATGATTTCCAATTTACTAGAAATGAAGCAGTGAAGAACACCTACTCTTGAGAGACAGAAAACAAAAGTAAACAAAGTGGGTCCTGTAATTATTCTAGCTACAGAGAGCAGACAGAGGCATATGCTGGAAAGCCCTCTGAGTTGAAACAGAACTAAGAGTATGAGGAGACCTACGTGGCTTGGATTCTAGGGGCTGCGGAGCAGAAATGAGAAAGCTGCCCAGAGAGCTCTAGAAATTTGCAGTGGTTACCCTTACATATTTTAGCTGAGCACTGATCAGTGTATGCGTGTAAAAAAAAAAACAAAAACAAAAACAAAAACAAAAAAACAGGCAAGGCTGAAGGAAGAACCATCTGAAAGGATGAGAAGTAATAGTGCCCAGGACTTAGCTAGGACTAAAAAGAAGGCCTCTTTCTACAGCCACCCTGGAACCATGAAGAGCCACAGAGCCTCAGTGGAGTAGACAATAGAGCCTTGTTGAGCAAGCGGCGTCTGTTGCCCATCATCAGGAGTTCTCTGTTCTTCTGCCCACTGCTTCTTGGTATTAGTGTTGCCAAGGAAAACAACACATTCAAGCTCTGGGGGGAACAATGCTTTACTCAGCCTTCCCTGGCCAGTGAATGCCCTCCAGGAGTCAGTGCAGGGCAGGTGTCTTGTGTGCATCCTTGTTGTATTGCAGAAGAAGGGCTGGCACTTACTACAGATGCTGGTCTTGTCTGTCTCCACTGTGTGAGTAAAGCATTATTCCCTCCAGTGCTTGCCTATTAGTTAGATTCTCCTTAATAGCTTATATATCTAGACACAGTGGACAGAAGTGCTTGGATTTCTTTCTCCTTCTGACAATAAGCAACATATGCTGCTTACTTGACAACATGACTTAGTATAGGAAATAATTACACCTATTCTTAATACTGGTCTAGTCCCATCTAACTGGTAATAAAAGCAAGACCCCAAAGGATCAGCTGACGTACACATAATTTAAGTTCACTCCAGTACAAATCTCAGTAATACTTGTAAGAACACAAGGATACTTTAAACCAACAGTAAAATTTGCCATGTTATATTCAGATAAAAATACTAGCTATGGAAAGAAATAGGTAAATATGTCATAAAATTATAAATCTTTTTATCAAAATGTATGCAGAATTAACACAGAAGAGAAGGACATCAAAATGGCTATTTTTATAATTCCATGTGTTCAAAGTGTTAGACATGGAAGATATGATCTCCAAATATAAATTCTACAGATGAAAATTATAGTGCAAATGGGATTAACTGTCAATTAAGCAATGCACAAGGAAGTTTTGGCAATTGCAGACATACCAATAGAAACTACTCAAATTGAAATACAGAGAAAAGTACATATTTGAAATGAAACAGTGAACTAAGAGACAACTTTACTGGTACTGAAAAATTTTACAAATTCGGCGAAAACTACAAACCCACAGATCCAAGAAGTGGAATGGACCTTAAGCACAGATGCAGGAAATAATCTATACCAAGGCATATTGTAATTAAGTTGCTTGAAACCAGTGATAAAGAGAAAGCATTCAAGAGAAAGAGGAACTAGATAACACAGAATACCTGATATTGGGAAGCAAAGATAAGGATAGTACTGGCTTTTTCATTGGAAACTGAAACAATATCTTGAAATTACTCAAATTTTTCAACCTAAAATGCTAAACCAAGTGAAATAATGCTGGATGTAAATATTTAAAGTATGAAGAATACCCAACATGGCAGTGTGAGTAAATGTATCTTTAAAAATCCATACTATTTAAGTCTCTTTAAAAGATAATAGACTGAAGAAAAACAGCAGCACATTGTGAGATTTATAGCACATATAAAGGTAAAAATGCATGATAAGACTCACAAAGTTCAGAAGGGGAAATAAGTACTATTATAAGACTCTTTTATGTGAACTGGTGTACTATCACAAGAAGACAGACTGTATTAAGTTAAAGATATGTGCTATAAAAACTAAAACAATGACAAAATACCAAAGGTGTATAGCTACTAAACTGACAAAGCATGTAAATGCTATGTTAATATTTAGTGAGTCCAAAAGAAAGCAGAAAAAGAGGGAAAACAAAGAACACACATGACAAATAGAAAACAAAAGACAGGATGATACATTTAAATCTAATTATATAAATCATTGTATTTAATGTAAGTTCTCAAATAGCAGGGATTGGCACATTGGATTAAAATGCAAAACCCAACTGTTGGTACTACAAAAACCACACTTCAAGTATAAAGACAAGATGGATGTAAAATAAAAATATGGAAAAAGAACACATTAACGCTAATAAAAATGAAAGATAGAATGGCTGTGTTAATATAGTGCACTACATTTCAGAGCTAAGAATAAGCCATGGTAGCAAGAGGCGTTTCTTAATGAAAAGAAGATCATTTTAGAAGAGGACACTACAATACCAAATATATTTTATCACAAACCATCAAAATACATGAAGCAATGCTGATAAAACTCTAAGGAAAATAAATTCATAATTATAGTGGAAAAGTCTAAAATCAGTAAAGATACAGAGCATTAAATAACACTGTCAATCAACTTTACCTAATTGATATTTAAAAGAAACAAAACAAAAAATTAACCCTCAGAAACATCAGAGCACACATTCTTTTTGAGTATATATATATATAGAATATTTACAAAAATGAACCATATTTCAGGCTATCTTGTAAGTCTTTTTTTTTTTTTTTTTTTTTTTTTTTTTTTTTTTTTCGGAACTGGGAATTGAACTCAGCCCCTTGTGCTTGCCAAGGAAGCACTTATTCCACTGAGCCATCTCCCCAGCCCCCATAACTGTAAAAAAAAATTAAATCGGCACCAGGGGTTAAATTAGAAGCCGTAACAAAATCATTCTAAAATAGTCTCAGATATTTGAGAATTACTCATGGTACAAGAAAGATCTCAGAATGGAAGTTAAAATGTATTATGAATGAAATAAAATTAAAATAAAATAAAATAAAATTTGAGAACCCTCCAAAATATCAGTAAAGCAGTAGTTAGAAGGAAATTTGTGCTATTCCTTATTAGGAAATGAGAAAGATTTTAAATATGTTCCATCAGCTTCAACCTTGAGAATCTGAAAAGGAATAATTAAATCTGTAATAAATAGAGAAATAGAAATAATGAAGTTCCAAATAGAAATCAATAAAATAGAGACTAATGGAGAAAAACTTTTATTAAAAAAAAAAAAAAAAACTTGTTCTTTGTGAACACCAATTAAAAATTCTCAGCTAGGTAGAAATAAAATAGAATTTCCTGAAATTGATGAGGCATCTACAAAAACATGCTGCTAGCCTGTACTTAACAGTGAAAAGCATAAAATTATACAAAATACATAAAAAAATGAGATTCATGCAAATTAGAAAAGAGGTAAAATTAGTTTACATTATCATCTTTATAGAAAATCTGATTAACTTACAAAAGACTACTAAAAATTGTAAGTGAATTTAGCAAGATCCTAGGACATAAGATCAATATACAAAACCCAGTTGTATTTCAACATTCCTGGTGCTAGTTTTCTTGGACCATGACAAAGTACATGACATGAACAACTTAAGAAAATACTTATTTGGCTCATGGTTTCAGAGGTCGTAGTCCATGGTCAGCTGTCTCCATTGGTGTGGACCTGTGGTGAGGGAGAGATGTCCTGCCAACAGGGCACTGTGGAGGAAATCTACTCGCCTCCTGGCAGGCATAAAGGTCTTCAAGGTAACTGTCCCATAAAGCACTCCTTTCAACTTGGTCCCACCTCGTGTTGCCATCACTTTCCAATAAAATTATCAAACTAAAATCATCCGTCAGAGTCCTCATTGTGCACTTATCCCAAAAGCTCATCAACAACTAAGCTGTCAGCACAATAGATGTTTTGTAGGAGGTATTTTCTATCTCAGTCATTGCTGTGTACATACATAACATTCATAAATTGAAATTAGTAAATCAATACCATTTATAGTAGCATTCATAAATATTCTGGTATTTAGAAATTCATCTAGCAGAAAATATTAATAACCTGTATATTAAGAACTATAAAACATTACTGAAAGAAATTAAGAAAAACTTAAATGGAAGAAACACCATTTTTGTGGTTTAGAAAACTCTGTGTTGAGGCTGTTTTACTCCCCAAAATTATCTGTAGATTTCATGTAATCCCAATCAAAAATCATATAGGTATTGTTTTGTACCAAATTACAAACTGATTCTCAAACTTTTAGTGACAGCAAATATCTAGATAGCCAGCCAACCTTGAAAAAGAAAGAAAAAGTTGGAAAACATATTCCCTAACTTAAAAAGCATTATAAATCTAAAGTAATCAGAACAGTCTGATAGTAATATAATAGATAAATGTATCACTGGAGGATACCCACATATTTATTGATGATTGTCAACAAAGGTGCAAAGATAATTCTGCAGAGAATAGTATCCTAGGTAAGTAGTCCTGAAACAATTGGATATTCACATGCAAAATATGATACTTTGACCTATCATTTTCACCATAGAAAGAAATTAATTCAAATGAAACTATTTGGCTTAGCTGTTAGGCTGAAACTATAAAGCTTCTAAAAGAAAACATCAGAAAAGCTTTTTTGACCAGGGGTTAACCAAAATTGTCTTACACATGACAATAAAAGCATAATTAATTTTTAAAAGTTGATGAATTGGTCTACATTAAAATTTAAAATATCTACTGTTAAAAGGTCTATAATAGTGAATGAGATACACACAGATTAGAATAAAATATTTATAAATAATATAGCTGACAAAGGACTGTACTGTAAATTCATTTAAAAAAAACCTCTCAAAACTGAATAATAAGAAAACACTCGAATTCCAAACTGGGTAAAATATTTGAAACTGCTATTTCACTCATGAAAATATATACATAAGAGTGATGCACACAAGGACTATCCATTTGGTTTAAATATAAATTAAAACCACATTGAGATCTCACTGTTCATCTATTCAAATGGCTGAGTGTTGGTGAGGATAGAGTATAAGTAGAAATCTCACAGTAATGGAAGCTGATAAACCATTGTGGAAACATTATTTAGCAGTTTCTTTAAAGATCAGACATATACCTAGCAGATGATCCAGCCATTCTGAAAGCATATGTCCACACTAAGACTTACAAATGAATGTTCCCAAAATATTTATCTGTAGTAGTAAAAACCTGGAAATAATTTAAATGTCCATCACTAGGTAAATGTGGTATATCCACTAAAGAATATACTGTTGTACTATAACTCAAAAAAGGAAAAAATGCACTTTTAATATACAAATCATGACATGAATGAATCGCAAAATAATTGTGCTCTGTGAAATAAAGCCAAAAAATATACAGCATTATGATTTCATACAATTCTGAAAATTAACCTATAGTGGCAGAAAGTAGATCAATATTTTCCTGGGAATAACAGTAAGAGGTACAACGAGGTGAAAAGAAATATGCCAAAGGGACAGAAAGGAGACTTCGGGGGAGAGTGATAGAGGTGTTCGATCATTATCTTGATTGTGCAAAGGATTTACAGGTGTTTAAATATTATAAAATTGGATACCTTAAACACATCTAATTTATTGTATAGCAGTTATATCTCCAGTAAAATCATTGAGAATATCTAATTGTTAGTTCACTGATGACTGAAAATATTCTGATATGTAAAAATATTTAACGTTTTAGCTGATAGTCTCAATAGCAGAGTAGGCTATTACTGATACTTTTCCAAAAAGGTCTACTAAGCTCAATGATCATATGGACATTTGACTATATTATCTAGCTTTACCTTTCTTTTCTCTTTCAAGGTAGAATTTACATTATTTTAGGTACATTTACATTGTTTTATCAAAGTGATATGTGGTGTATGTGTGTATTCATTTTCGTATTAGGCTATGCCAAGTTAATAAAGGGCAAATTGAGTTTAATAATTGTTTTAAAGAGTATGAAGATATGAGGATGAGTTTTAGAAATGCAGTCTTGGTATGTGCAAATATTTGTGTTTAAATTTTTATCATTTATTTTAAAATACAGTGAATAAAAGATGGAAAGCTTATGACTGTGGAATAAGGATTGGAGTTTTAGAGAGCTATCCTGGAAAAATGTATCCTTCACTTTAGAATTGCAGAGAATATAGCAGACCAGGGTAATAAGACTCACAGTTTTCCCCTATGTTCAGAATAACTTCAGTGATATCAGTAAATGAGAATCCGACTGAGAAGCCTATTGAAAGGGTAATAATTCTGTCAACAGTGTTCTGCCACCCTGGTCATTTCCCCTGAATGCGCGTACTCAGCTGTCCACTGTCAGCTGGCATCACCCAGGCACATAGTAAATGCAGACCTAAAGGAAATGCGCTCGTGACCCACACTGCCTTCATGACCCTGAGTCATCCCACACAATGGCGGCTCTGGGTCCTTCCTACCTGTTGTGAGACAGCAATAGAGTAGACAGGTCACGCATCTCTGCAGTACCTACTCCCTGTAAATTTGCATCTGCTAAGTTTAACCTCACCACTGAACTTCTTGCCCTGCAAGAAAATAATCCTCCTCATTCTGTTGTTCAATTATTCTCATAATTTTTTTTACAGTTCAAAAAGTTAAGTTTTTCTGACCCAGTTTCCCATTTTGTTTAAAAAAAAAAAATGTGAGTAGTATTGACCAAATGCTTACAGGTCATAAAAACTGTAGCACAAACTTTTCTGGGGCAAGGAATGTTGTATGAATGGTACCAAATGGAAACGTGTGACTGATTTTCTGATTTATCTTTCTGAAAGACCATTGGATAGACTTTGACTAAGGAGGCTTTCAGTGAGCTGCTATCTCCTGTGTGTACTTTGCATAAGTTTTTATGGCTCATGGTTATTCTCTTTTTCTTTTTCAATCCAAATGTATTTGTATATTATCATCCTGCCTTAATTCACAAAGGTAACCACATTTCCCCCCACTGGAAAAAAAGGAAGTGAATTGATGAAAGCAAACTAAGGGTCTATATTCTCTTCTCGGTGGGCTTGGCAGCATTAACATTAATGGGAGCTACGAGTGCATCAAGAAGCAAGTTCATCCCTAAGATGTAAGAGCTGCAGCCATTTGAAATTAGCCTTTGTGGGTCTCCTGTGTTCTGCAGCACCAGGGGCTAATTCTTATTCTTTTTCATCTTTCCCCTTTCTTCACTGGGCAGTGATGCCTCATTACACACTGTTCCTCCCATTCTGCAGCTCCATCTCTGCCTGTGTCTGGCACAATCAGGAACTTTCAAGCATTCCCCTCTCCCCCACTCCCAATGTTCCCATGTCAGGTGGGGGAAACATGGATTGGTGTTGGTGCTTCAAACTGCTCATCTATTTATTTAAGCCTTTGTCCTCTTAACCAATTGGAGTGTTACCTGGAGAAAGAACTTAGAGAGCCCTCAGTTCAACAGAAGAGTTATTGTCTAATCTTTTAAATCACTTACTGACCTCCAAGTTTGTGAAATCCATTTGCTTTTCATTTCCCCTTTTAGTGGTCAGAATGATCTCTCCAAAACCAGTGTTTGAAAAGTGTAGAAACCTAGGAAAGGGGAAAAAAAAGTTCAAAGCCTTTCAAAGTTGAAGAATATAAATTTATTAATAGAAAGAGAAATGGTATTTTAAACTACTTCTGTCTGCTAACCCCAGGTTTGTCCTCCCAGAGTAGCATTTATTTGTTTAGAAAGTTAACTCTGCTTTCTTTCTATGTCACTAAGTAATTCCACTTGCCTTGCTGGAATATTATCTTTAGGAATATTCTTCTGTCAGCTCCACATTGTGCTAAATTTCACTGGCAAACTAACACTCACAAGCTCACAAAATAGTTCCTTTCTTTTTCTCTCATTTTTTGCAAAGGAGTTAATTTTGTTTTGCCAAAGCCCACAGAGATGCTCTTAGATGACACAAACACACAAAACTATATGATTCTGTCCCACAGTAATTTATAATTCTCATTAATATTTGAAAATGTTTTAAAATGAAAGTATTGACTGCCATGCAATAAAGCTCACAAAAACAATGCGAATGGGAAGAAATCATTTCCTATTTCTATAACTTTCCAAATCTTGCCAAGAAATGAAACTTGGCTTTTAGGCATGTTTCTATCCTCATCTCAGTCTGAAATATAACTTCATTTGATTGCCAGGGTTAGTGACTCAAACTGAATTACATTTCCTCCAAATATTGGGCCATGAATTAACAAGGATCTAAGAAAAGTAAGTAAGAAGTAATGCCAAATTTAAGTGAGAAGTTCAGACCAAGGTTTTTTCCTACAGATTTTACCCAAGAATTCAAGGCAACAGAACACAAGAGCAGATTAAAGTTTTCTTCCAGCCAATTATCACTATTTTTATATTTATCCTGTGTGCTCTCAAAATCAAGAGCGAGATGTATACAAGAAATCTTCCATATGGAAGAATCACGTATATCCTCCCATACACAGCACATCAGTGTTAAGTTGTGCCATCTAACATCACACAGTAGAATATTTTTCCCCCAACTAGTCATTTGACTAAATGGGGTATATGATGCGTTCATGGAAATTGGGGTCCTCATAGTCACAAGCTGCCAATAGACAGCGTGAAGAACACAGAGCTGTTGCTGGCCCACAGCACCAGCCCTGTTAAAAAAAAAAAACAAATTAAATCATTATGAAAGAGCACGTACTAAAATATTTTGTAGAGCTAGGGAAATAGCTTAGCGGTCCAAGCACCTGCCTGGCAAGTACAAGGACCCGAGTTCAATCCCCAGTACTGCACACTGCACCAGCCACCAAAACTGGGCATGGTGGCACACATCTGTAATCCTAGAGTCAGGCGGAGGATCACTATGAGTCCAAGCTGCATAGTGAGACCCTGTACCAAATAAATAAATACATAAAATATTTTTTAATTAAAAATATAAAATATTGTGTAAACATAATGTTTAAGTATGTTGCTCTATCCTTATCAGTAACAGGATAGAGCATTACTATTGAAAGAGAAGTAATCATTTCTTAATAGTAAGGATTCGTGAGCCAAACAAGACAGACTATGATCGTGGCTTTTGCTTTCTTTCTTTGCTTATTTGTGTGTTGTTATTAACCACATCTGACAACACTCAAATCTTTTGTATTCCACAAGGAGAGAAACTCTAGAGGAACAAGTGAGATCCAATGCCTGCTTCAGAAGAGTTAAATGTGAAAAGAGAAAAGCAATTTTACAAATTTCAGAACTTACAAAGCCACAAGCTAATTAGTTCTGCCTCAAAGAGATACTGGTTGTTTCCTCATAACAAGTACGTGACTCATATTCCTTTAGTGTGTATTTTCTAGTTATTCACATGAACTAAAAATAGTTGTCTGTGAAAATCTCCCTGCGTTCAAGATAAATATGGCTATGTATTTTTGCTTATAAACATTATTTCACCATCACTATTTTAATGTTCAAGTAAAATTATCCATATTGTCCTGCTTTTTTTAATGGCAAGCAAGGTGATTATTTTACTATTCCTAAAACCTCATTTTGTTCCTTTACCTTAATATAACCTATGAAAAAGTTTTAAGAGAAAAAAGTCAATTAAAAATAAATGAAATTGTATCTTTTATGGTGTTTGAATGAACATTTTTGAATGGAATGACTTTAGATCCCCTGACAGAATGGGAAGCTGAATGCTTGACCTGTGGCTTGGATCCTTGGCTAGAACCTCTAGGGTTGGCCCAGGTGACAGACGGTATCTCAGGGTGCCTAAGCATCTACAGCCACTGTGCCCATGTCCTCTCCCCTCTACGGACATCTGACAACCGAGGCTGACAGAGAGACGGCCCAGACTCTTGAGCCATCCATGTGGATCTGGTGAGCGGTGCTGCCCCACTCAGCCATCTCCCTCTCTCTGCTCGCATTTGTGCTCCTGAAGCCCTGTCTTGTGGCTGCCCACACTCTGCCGTCTCCACTCCCTGAAACCTGTTGTCTCCTCCACCCTTCGCTGGTACAGATGCAGCTTTCACCTCTCCAATTACAGTGACTTCCTGGCAGATGTTCTATGGCAAAGTGACAAAGCATTTACGCCTCTTTTTTAATTAATCAAATTCTCCCTCAGAACGATTTTAGTTCCTCTGTCTTTAAAAGCTATTTACTGCTGAAAAATAAATCTGCTTTTTTAAGTAGTAGTGAGATGGAACCTAGGACTTGGAGAATACTAGGCAAATGCTGTCCCACTAAGCTACACCTCCAGCCACATAAGTGTACTTTTTAAACTCTTTTTTTTATGCCACTTGAACGTTCAGGGTATGATGGGTAAAGTCTTTTAAAGTGTGAGATCTTATTTACTCTGCAGTTTTGAAAAAGCATTTAAAGTTGGAGCATATATTTGCCAAGATTATAGAAACCCCTCCCTTCTAAAATAATTTTTTAAAAAATAGATGATTCTAACCTGGTGCCATGACACATGTCTATAACCCTAGCACTTAGGGAGGCTGAGATAGGAGTATCTTAAATTCAAATTTGTCTCAGGCAATTCAGGAAGCCTCTGTATCAAAAAACAAAAGCCAAAACAAACAAAGGAGTAGTGCTAGGGATATAGCTCAATATACAAAGCTTCTGGATTTGATTTAAGAAAAAAAAAAAATGACCAAAAAGATGATGGTACTTCTACGTATTTGTCCAAAAGTGATGCATGTGCCCCATGGTAAGGGCTTACTCCTCTCACAGTTTTAGCAAAGTGAAATCACTGACCAGGGGAATATCAGGTTTCTTAATCTTCCTCTTCCTTTCTTTACCCTTTGATTACTTAAAAGAAAAGAAGTGATCTAAAAATTCCATAAGTGTAGCTAAGCAGCTTTCTTAGACCTTGCTGTTTTAATTTTTCATATTTTATAGTTCTTGGTAGACTTCAGGCAGTAATGTAAGATAATTGAAAATTAAATTCGACATATATTTTAATAAGTTACTACTGTGTCCAAATAAGAAGGCATTCAAAAGGATGATATAAAAAAGCAGGAAACTGAATAGTTCAAATTCTCATAGCTCCTACTGGGGAAACCAGAGTCCGTCAGACAGGCAGACTGCAGAACACCCTTGGCTCCGGCAGCTCTGCCCTTAGGAAGTGGCAGCTCTTTAGAAGTGGCATCTGACTCCTTGGGAAGAAGAGTTCCTCTGAGAACTCAGGAGCAAGGTTGTGCTGAGGCAGAAGGAGCGCCTCCCTCTGGTTCTCTGTTACTGGGCAGATTGAAGTCCTGAGGATTGTCTGCCCAACTCTCCCCACCCCCAACCCCACGCGGGCTGTGGAAGCTTCCTGTCCCAGGACTCCCATGGTGCGTCCTTTCCCCTTTGCACACTGAGCAGTTTGCTACCTCTTTACCACCAGACCTGGAATCCTCCTTGCTTTTCCTCGTTGGTGGCACATTCTGTCCCTGTGTCGGCAGTATCTTCTCATGCACCACCCCTAGTCACCATGCTTCAGCCCTGGCACTTGTGTTGGGAGGAATCTGTCCGTCTCCATGACCTTGAGACCCGTGCTCCCCTTTGCCCATCAGGCAGTGCTGCTCACCCATGCTACCTTCCTGCACAAAGCCTGCACCCCCAGAGTCAGAATCCATGCTTCAGCTCCTGCTCAAGTGTGGCCATCCCTCGAGTGCCAATAAAATCTCTTTTACAGTACTTTCTTTAACTTCGAGGCTTGTAAATCTCTCTCATGAACCTGTGTTGCTGTGTGTTTTCATGATGTCCTTTGTCACAATAAGATGATCGCATGTATGTCTGCCTTATTACCTTCATAGATGAGATTCTAAGTTCCTTAAGGCCTGAAATTCACTGCATCCACCATCAGGGTGATCCTCTAAGGAGGTGCTGCCTCACGAGTTGTGCGATTCCTTGGAGCCTCTCCCAAGACTAAACTAAAGTATGCTAAGTTCTTGAAACAAACTAAAACACAAGCAAACCAAAAAGCAAATAAACAAAACAAAGCAAACAAACAAGCAAAACCCTGAAGACCCACTTATCATTTCATGCATATCATGGGAAGCTACTTTAATCCACAAAAACTCATGGTCTGACTGAAGAGTAATCGTTCAGCATCTCTGAGTTGGGGCCCTAACTCAGTTACAGCTCCTGACACATACAGAGGGCCCAAACTATTTGTAGAAGTACTTCATTGCCAAATACGCATCATAAGATACTTAGTGCTTTCTGCAGAGCAACCCAAACGTAATTGGAGAACACTGTTTGTGAAATATGTTAGTGTGTACAGATTTCCTTGGTACCCTGAATGGCTTCACGGAGCAACAAAAAGTGCAGCCCTAGAGAGATGAGGATGGAGTTGAGAAATCAGGCCACGGCTGCCTCACAGTTTCAGTGTGATTTCAACAGGAATTCAGGCTGGTTCAGAAATCATATTTCCAGCTACCTGGGGTCATTGACCTCAGAAGTTTAAAGCACTGATATCTATTTATTGACCATATGAAAGTCCAGGCAGAATAGAAATAAAACACTCAAGCCATTGTCTAGCCATGAAGCCCTTAAACCCCAAATATCGAGGACAGGTGCTTTTAGGACTGAGAGTTCTTGCAGTAACTGAACCTTTTTAAAATTCAGTCCTCTAAAACCTATTTTGAATACCTTGTTAAAAATTACAGAAATGCCAAAGTGAACATTTCTTTATCCAAATTTCTAAAAACATTACCTTTTTTAGTAAACATCAAAAATTGTAGTACAGGACTGGGAGAGGATTGGGTGGTCTAAGCACCTGCCTGGCAAGCACAGCGACCCGGACCATCCCTGGGACTACATGCCATGCTGCCCTGTGCTGCGCTGTGCTGATCCTGTGATGAACCAAGCCAGCCACTGAAACCAGGCATGGTGATGCACACCTGGAATCCCAGTGCTGGGGAGGCTGAGACAGGAGGATCACTATGGGTCTGAGCTGCATAGCGAGACCCTCTACCAAATAAATAAAAGATTTTTTTTTAAAATGTAGTGCAAAACAGAATGTAAGAAGTGACAGGAGAATTGGGGCAAAAATGAACCAAGACAACTGAGATGCAATGAGGATATAATGATGAATTCACAAAAAGGGGTGCACTAGGACTGGGCCTAGAAGGGTGGATGGGAGTTCAATAAGTAGAACTGAGAAAGAGGCCATTCTAGCTGAAGAGTACATTAGATGAAATGGTTACCAAGATGGCAATGACAGCACAGCAGATAAAAATAATCCCCTGTGGCTGGGGGTTTGGTTTGTGTTGGGGAACAGGCAACATGAACCAGGACCTGATTTGTAACTATCAGTGTAGGCAGAGAGGTTAAAGCCTTACATGATGAAACTGGAAGCCACTGGATCTTTCCCTTTTATGCCATCTTTTGCTGTAGTTTTTGGGTCATGCTATAAAGTACAACTTGCTTATAAGGTGGGAACCAAGTTCCATATTCAGATCTTGCTCAAACCGAACAATAGCTCTGAGTTTGGTGACCACATTGAGAACCCTTTAGACCATACATTCTTTCTTATCAGCTGGCGTCTGCCCTTCTTACCAAACTAGTTTGATTTACTAGATCTTCAAAACTTCAAAAGAAAAAGAAAGTGACAAGAGGCAAGACTGTTACCTTTGTCTAGTGGTCCTCTTCTTTGATTTATTGCACTTGTAATGAGAGGAACCCAAGTTCCTGATGGACTCAATGGCCACTATGTTTTCCCCTCACAAGTCAGCCATGGTATAAGCAGAATTGGTGTCAATTTTTCCACTGTTCTTTTTTCCCAGCATTTCCCATTCCTTAGCACAGCCTCCTGGGATGAAGACATTGGTTCTTTTTGGCAATTTATTTTCTGTACTCACTGACACTTTTCTTCAGCCTGCCAATTCTGGGACCAGCATGGTCCTGACTTTGTGAACTGGGTACCTGGACCATGGGGAGTGAACTAAAAAGCATTAGTGTATTTTATAAAGGCCACCAAGTCCTGGCAGGATGAGATAAAATGTTCTTTGTATGACCTTATGGACTAAAGTTATACTAAGCTCATTCTGAGAAATGTTCTTAAATTGTTTTTATTGGTGAATGAATTTGTATTTGTTTACCTTTGACTACAGGGTAGTGTCAAGACGGTGAGGACACTACCCATAGCATTGCAGAATGCTATGGAAAGGTAAAGGAAGGCAAGATGGGTCATAAACCCAGAAGAGTTTTGAGTATGGTAATTCTTGCACACTAAAATCACACTGTCCCTTTTCTCCAGGGTCTCTGAGAGTTAAGTGATTGGGTAGCTACTTAGACAGGACAAATCAGTTTAAAACATTTGCCTTGCTGACAAGAAAGAGCCTGTGCTTTTTGTTGAAGGCTCAGTCTCAGCACAGAGGGGCTGAAGTTAGAGCAACACTTTAAAACTGCAACTATTTTTGTTCAGAAATGTGACATGATTTGCTGGCAGTGACAACTGATTTGACAATGACCAGTGATTTAGGTCTACCTCTAATAAGCGAATTAATCTGAGCTAAAACATAGTGATCTGTCATGTTTAGAGATACCTCAACATCTGGCTGACTTGTCCTCTGTCAGCCGAGTTGTCCTGTGCAAATCTTCTGTCAAGTAAGGAAAAGAACGGTGGGTAGAAAATTACATGGCAGTTTTAGAGTTAGTGATGAATTCTTCTCCCAACATACCAGCTGTGCCAGCAACACTATTTTTCATGGCATTAATCAAATATCTTGCCTGCAGCACCTTCACTTTCCCAAAGGCTAAAAGATGAATCTGTCAAAAAATTTCACTGGGATTTGCCAACAGCTTTTCTAAGCTCAAATACTAGTCCAGGCACCTTAGAAGTTTGAGCAAGGCTTTTAGGGATAGCCTTGGGGAGTTAAAAGCTGTATAGGGTAATTTTCCTTTACACTAAACAAAAAATCGAAGCCTCCATTGCAGCCAGCATGATCAAGTTCATAAGTCTGGAAAAGGGCCAAACACTCAAGCGTTATTAATGTATTCCATTTACTGACTCATAGCAAAGTCCTTTTTTTTAAGTTGAAATTTTGAAATTAGCAAGGTACCAAAGCAATTGGAAGCATGGAATGACCTCATTGCTTGCTCCTCAGAAAAGAATACCCCAGAAGGGAGGAAATTCAGAGGAGGAAAAAGCCACATCCCCACAAAGATTGCTAGGATTAAGATGTGTGCAAATCTGAACCCTTTGTACTACCTGTAACAACCTGTGACAGGTCTCTTTGCATCTAAAATAAACAAGACACATTTGCTTTGTGCTCATAAAAAGTAACGTTTACTTCTGTTCCTTTTTTTTAAATTAACAGCTATTTTACAGTAGCTCATGATTACCTGGAGGTTTGCTCAGATTGAACGGGGAAGCTCATGTTACACTGCTCTAAAGTGTGTCAAATCATTGGGATCAAAGGCCATGTCAAATTAGACGTTCTGAGAAGGGGGATTTTTATGGTGTTTTCTCTGTTGGCTGTTGCTTAAAAGGTAAAGACCAGTTTCTTATGGCTTTAGTGGCAAAGAGAAGTCCCTTAGAATCATTGTCACATCATTCTTCTGGTGATATTTTGGAGATTACTGAGCGGTTAAAGAAAAAAATGGGTGATACTCCCCTGTATATACTAGTAATTGCATAATATTATCTATTGAATAATGTGATCAGTGTTGAATAATGGTAACTCTGAGGTCTGCCTTGTCTATGGAACACAGCAGGTACTCAACAAATATTTGTAGAATAAATGAAATCTTTAGGTAGACTATAAAAAATAATATATTTTCTCTCTAACCCATTCTGAAGAGAAATGTGTCAAATCTTGTTCATACATATTTCAAGATCTTTACTGTAATCTGACTCTAAATCCCTGCTCCAGATATTCTATAGCAATGAAATGTTTTCTCTGATATCAAAATTGGCTAACTTATGACAGTTTATAGAAACCTGTAAGTTTTCTGGCATGGAAAGCAAAGTTCCTTTTCTAGTTCATATAATGTGGATTAGCAATCAAACAAATTAGATGCTCCATAGTTGAAGAGAGTTCATGTAGCAGTAGGATTTGAATAAGGCATAGAAGTGTAAGAAAGCAGAGGGGTACTGTCAGTTGTGGGTGTAGACAGGGAATTGGTTTTCTATTCCAGTGGATTTCTCGCTCTTTGAACATTAAGTAGCATCTGAAACCTTTAAGACTAGGCTCTGTTTCTTCAGTAAAAAACTGTTCCTAAGTGTTCATAATCAACTAATTCGTAGACGCCATTCCTCTGATTCCGGTTTCGGTCTTGTTTTGAAAAGGAAGTTTCTTGGCTTCTTTGAATCAGGAAAAAAAAAAAAAAAAAACAGCTGCATATATCATGTAAAGTTAATAATTGTATATGACTTTTCATTTGCCACCTATAGAAGAATATGAGTCATAATTTATAACTAAAGTCTACTATAAAATTTGAGCTCTATGACATTCACTATGTCTTGGATTTTGATCATATTTATAAACATCATTAACAGAACAACCATTTATCTATCTGTTCCTGCAGTAGTTTGGGATAGCTTGGTCTGTTATTGCTTGTCTCTGAATATGCTCTTAACTTATATGCAATTAGATAAACTGAAATGATTAGAAAAAAAGAAGATTGCTTGATTAGATATAGTGTATCATTATAAAGCCATTTTCTTTTAATAATGGAAAGTGAAAAATGTTCCATTAGCTGAGACAAGGATGCATATGTGAAGGAGAATATGGAGACTGCTGTGAGGATAGTTGTGTTTATCCGTGTTTTGTGTGTGTAACACGTGTGCTTTACTTAAGAAAGCTCACACATAGGCAGGGGTATTATATAGCTTGCAACACGGAAGGTAAACTGAGTGTGTACTATTTTAAATCTACTCATGTCTATCCAAAAAAGGTGCATTATGTGGAAGGACTTTGATAGTGGTGTATTTTACAGTTTGACAACTTGGAACTTTGTAAACTGGCAATTGGGTATAGACGAAGGTATCCATTTATCTCATATATGTCTTGTTGAGGCAAAGCTGTCAAAAGAAATCTTATCACATGGTGCCCCATTTGTTTTCTGTGGTGATTTATGATGGTTTTGAAAAGGTCTTGTGATCCCATAGGCTGCCACAATTCTCTGACTTTTCTCTGTCAATGGATCAGATTTTTGACATTTTCTGAGAGCATTCAGAAAAGATTTGATAAATCAGCTTGTGGTGTTTATTTTAATTGATCTGAGGCCCATTCCTTCAAGAATTCATCAACTGCAATGACAGGGTCTGGGTGTGCTGCGGTGGAATGAAAGAACTGGGCTGGCCATGCTCCTGTGGTGATGATATAGATATTTTGTTGAAAGTTTATGCGCACCAACGAGAAGATGTCATAACTAATTTAGTATGTTGTAAATCTTTTGACACAGATTCTAATTCATAAATCTCATCCATCACATGTGATTCATGAAACGATAGACAACTTTTGATGAGAAGGTACTTCTGTCTGGGTTCCAAGTTCCTTGCATTTTTCCTTATTCAAAAATAAATCATTCCAGAACAACAGAATTCTATTATGAAAATGGAACATAAGAGGTCCTTCATTGTTTCATTTCTGTTCTCACATGATTAAGAAATGAAACTCTCTCTTTGAAAATAAACATGTTTTGTAAGACAAAATTGAGTGTGTGATGTGTATGTGTGTATGTAGATATAAGTCTGTGCTATAGAAAGAAACCGATTTAAAGAAATAGCAGAGATGAATGCTATTTTTCAAGAATTAGTCCACATCAGAGAAAGCCTGGACGACATAAAAACTTGGCCTTTTTCATTTTAACTTTTATTTTTAACTTAACTTTGAAAATCAACATTATTATAGGATAACTTGGGCACTTGTAATATACCCCAGCATTTATTTTTTTTTCATGTCTTTCTTTTAAGTATACTTAAACTATAGATTTATTTACTTAGGCTACAGGTTGGCCTTATTGATTTATTCTGTTTCAACTTGACTGATAAAGAGGTAATCATTTTTCTCAGAGTGTCAAAAAATCTAATGAAGCAGGGTTCTTGGTATATGCAACCTTAGCTAACAAACTGAGTTTGCCTATTTTTCTGACCAACTAAAGCTAATTTTATCTTTAATTTATCTGAGGCAATTTTTTTTTCTACCGGAAAATCACTCTGATCAAATATGAGAGTGGTGTATTCCTAGCAATAAGTTTGCCCAAGCATGTTGTTTTAATATAATTAGTCATTTAGAAGGTTAGCTAACCAGAGATATGCTAATGACTGTGCTTTTGTTAAAGTTGTTTAAGAGGTGGTTGCCACTGTCAAAAATGGTTCAACTGTAACAAAGTGAGCTTGAAATAATAACACATCGGATGGATGATAAAGATCAGTTGAGGTAGACATGGAACCTTGGGAGGGAGGAGGAGAAACAGAAGTCATACTTTGAAGCAGCGAGAAGTGTTGTGGAGAAAGTAGGACCTAAACATGAACTTTAAGGAGTAGTTAGGTATGATTTCATAGCACTGAAAATATTTTTCCCAGTTAAAAGGCAGGCATATAAGAATTTTTCTTCTCCTCTAATGATAATAGTGCACCTATCCATACTTTGAATCATTGTGTGTACATTTTTAAGTAGATTATTCACGATAATAAGAGATGGAGCATAAATCCTTTTAAATCTTATAATGAATGAATCTAATTTTATTTAATTATCTGTATACCCCCTCATAAAATTTCTTATATTAACAGCTAGTAAGTTCCAAAACTGGATGATATGCATTTTCCTAATTATCTTTCCTTCTGATGGATGTGGTAGCAAGTTGTAGATTATCTAAAAGTGAGCAATGAACAGTCAAAGAATGAGAAATGAAGAGCCTGGATAACTCACATATTAGAGAACTATTTTTTTTCCTTGTCAAAAGCTAAATAAAAAATAACCTAAATAAGCAAATTCCATATGGAAAGGAATTGATGGACGGAGAGAGGAAGGGAGAGAAAGGGAAGAAAAAAGGAAAGGAAGGGGAGAAAGGGGGAGAGGGAGGGAAGGAAGGAGGGGAAAATGCATTCACTTTTCTTACGACACATGTTCTTATCTCCTGATGTGGTCGTTTCAGAAATGAAACTGACGGGAGAGTGGGCAGGGATTCACTTATAAAAAGACACAGAGTAAAATGCCATATCTGTAATTGGAGGACAATTTGGCATAAACTCCTTCTTGAAGCCTGTAATGAAAGAGAGAAAAAAAAAATCCAGAAAAGTCTAGTGTCAGAATTTAAAATAAGCACATTTTAATGAGTCTGAAGGGCACAGTGACCAGGAGCAAAATTGATGTGAGGCAACAGTTTCATGAGGGTTTCACTCTGGGTATTCTAGACCACTGTTCTAGACCACTGTTCTCTAGACCACTTCTGATTATCAGTGGCCTCAGTAACAAAGACATAAACATTAGGTGGAAACAATAGGCTAAAACGTCTAGAAACATTTTCTGTAATCCTTAGTAGTCCTCCATTGTGCCAGTATGCTAAAGTTGCTAATACATTAATAATTCAGGCAACCATATATGATTTTGTTCTTTACTTAACTGTCTGCCAATTTAATCAATTGCTAATAAGCCTGATGTTTCACTTGTACGAAAATAAAAAAGAATAAAGATCACGCAAAACTACAGAATGGATTTGACAGATCTTCATACGTTGATCCCCTGTCAAACACAAATAATATGAATGTAGCTGTGGTGTTAATCAAAATTTCAGATCCCATTGAATTTGCCCAAGTGTTGGCCCTAGTTATTTACATCCAGATTGCAGCTCAGGAAATGTATTGAGACACAAATGTGGTGCATGTGGTTTATCTTTTCACTGATTATACAAACTTTGTCAAATTGTAAAAGGCTTTGATGTCTCAAGCTGTTCCATTTTCAGAGCTGAGAATAAAAATGAAAAGAAGGGAAGTTGCTGCAAGGAGAAACTCTGAAGAGAATTTTATTTTTTTTAAGTTAGCCAAGAATGTATTAAGTCATTCTACTTGCCTGGCACCCAGCACCATGCTAAGTACAGTCAGTGAGATATGAAAGAAAGATTGAAGATAACTGCTGAGATTTTGGACCTCAAGATCCAGTCCAGGGGATAATAAAACATTGAGAATTCCACAATATTTAGATAACAACTGTATAAGCAAGTACATGGCCAGACTGGGCTGTGAATTTCCAAAAAGAGGCTGTTTGGTCAAGGCTTTCTGGATAGAGTCTGCTCCATCCAACTATAAAAAAATTAGAATAAAAAAAGCAGTCTATGTTTACTGCTGAAAACACTAGTCAACAAATATAGGGAGAGAAATTCACATTCACTCACAAAGTAGGGCAGATGGTAAGTGCTAGTGTCCTTTTATACCTTGAAATGTCTATACTGTACCATCATGATTTACCACTCCCCTTCTATGCCCCTGCAGTCAGGATAGTATCAGGCAAGAATAACATCAGAGGTGTATTTGACCTTACTCTGCATCACCTATATGAGCATTTGGGTACAGCTTCAAAATACTTCCAGAATCTGCTTCTCGCCAGGAGAATCCTGGCTACCACTGTAGTCCAAATTGCTTTGCCTTTCTACAAGGACCACTTATTGGTTTCCACTGTGTGTCCACCTTACCTCCCACCCCAGGAATCACAGTACACTTTACAAACATAAGTCAGATCATGTCACTTTGTTGCAGACTCTACAAGACTTTCTCATTTAAAAACAGAAAAAGTTGAAGTTACAAGGCCTTCCGGCCTTGTTCGGCTTTCACGGTAACCTCCTCACAGAACTATCATTCCACTGATGCTGTCTCCCATTCTTCCTTATCTCACTTCATCCCAGCCATTCTGCCTCCTCACTGTCTTCATAGGATCTCTGCACTCTTGTTTGCCCTGGCCAGAACATTCTTCCTAGGTATCTACATAGCTTTTTTCTGCTTCTTTTTCAAGATTTTGTTTACCTGTCACACTCCCAGTTGGGTTTCTCTGACTAACATATTTTGAACAGCAAACTTACCCCAAGCTCCTGACACTCTTAAACCATCCTCAGCTTTTTTTCCCGTAGTGCTTATCACCTACTGGCCCCACTACTGCCATATAATTTAGTTATTACATTTGTTGTCTGTCTGCCAGCCTGATGGGTCAGGAACTTGCTTCTGTTCTCTGAGATATCCCATCTTCTAGAACAGCATGTGATGCATATTAGATGTTGCAAAGGCAAAGGGGTTCCCTGGCCCATCATATGGGCATTGGCCAGCATTCTTATAAAAAAAGACAGGTTAAATAGAGAAAATCATAACAAATTTATGTAGTATACATCTTACATTACACAAGAGACTTCCAAAATCAAGATCTAAAAACTAAAGGAAAACTTTCTGTTCTTACGATTAGGTTCAGTGAAGAATGGACAGCTATATAGAAATGTGATTAGACTAAAAGTGTGTGATATCCTGGCAGTTACTGCAGGGGCTCGTCAGTTCAGATTCTTCTTGACTTCTGTGTATGGTTCTTTCCTCCATGTGTGGGACAGGACCCCTCTGGGATGAAGATCTTTAAAGAAGAGGAGGAAAAGTGGCCATTCCAGGATTTGTGGCTTGCTTTGGAGAAGAAGGGTTCTAGTTTTTATGTAGTTTCTGTCTTGCTTTGAGGAAGAAAACAGGACAGGAAGCAGGAGGATTCTTTGAAGTCCAAAGGACCTTGTTTCTTGGATCTTTCCAGTTTCCTTTCATTCAAAGCACTCAGTAGCCCAAGCGCCATTCTTCGGGGTGCTGCGCTGTGAGTGTGAGCAATGCTCTTTTGTTCATGGAACAAGCACATTGTGGAACTAGAATCAAGATGGCATTGCTCCGTGAGGATGCTGCTCTCAAGTCGGGTTGCCCTTTGCTTTAAGACACAGATTTTTAATACTGGGTAGATATACATAGGATTTAAGGAGTTAGTGAATCCTTGAAATTGATGTGAAATGTTGTGTTTGTCTTTTTTAATATTTGGAGATAAGGTTTTATAACTGTCTTGATATCAAAGGTCCTTGACATCAAACATAAAGAAAAATCATTGGTTCAGAGTGTAAAAATATTTGTGAAGAATAATAGTTTTTTTCTTTTAATTAATGTGGGCAAAGTATTAAGTATCATATTTTAAAAATAAAAATTATAAACAGAAAAAAGTTTAAAGTTGTGTCTCCATAAATCCAGATATCCTTATCATAATTTAATAAATTATGTCAACTTCAGATTGAATGAATGAGCCAGATATCAATTAAGTCAAAACTTGTCAGTCTAGCAGGGCCCCAAAAGATCAATTCCTTCAAATCCCTGAGCATTTATGCATGTGGTTTATTCACAATCTTTTCAATTTGTTGCCTTGAAACTATTTTCTGCCTACTTTGTATATTTGTATATAGTGTAGGCATTGAATTGTTTATTAAATAAATTAATATTGAATGGATATAGTCAAATTTGGATAACTATCTGTGGTATTATATTAAATTAGTAGTAAAATCCATATTGTTTGATTTCCAATCCAGCACGTTTCCCATTTGACTGTGTGGGGTCAGTCTCAATGTGAGATGACCTCTTACATAATTAGAAACATGCAGGATGTGCTAAGAATGCTTGTGTTATAATCCTGGGCTTACTGGGGGCCTAATTGGTGACCTTGGCACTTGTTCTACCTTATAACTTACATTTCAAAATGAAAATAATATAATTATCTTGCTTGTCTTGACTAATTAAAAATATAAAATTTAAATCATCCTGATCACCCAGTCACAACCAGTTTAAGTTCTGAGCATAAAACCATACACGCAGGAATGACAACAGAGACTGTTTTCAGAGTAGACAGCATATAGGAGATTCTGACACACAGAGGGAAAAGTCTCCCCTGTTTGGTCTTGTGAGAAATAGGATGAATCCCTCTGAGGAACCTGTGAGAGTTCAGACTGACTAAAAACATAGACATTCATTAATGAAACTCTCTGCCCTGGTTTATTTTTGGTGAATTGAGCTGTATCCAAGGGATAACAAGCAAGGTGTTAGGAAAAGTTTTGCCCAAAGATATCTAGATATTATTATCTGGCATTATTCCAAAGGCAAGATGAAATAAGCATATTGTCAAAGAGGTGGCTGATATGAACTGTTCCAAAATTTCTTATGATTATATAGGCAACATAGTTCTTTACCAGACACAATGATGTGAGTTGGGAGATCAGCTACTAACATTTATAGTCTCCAAATAATAATAGCATTCTGGCTATGAAGAAAAGAAAATGATAAAGCATCATTGACTCAGTAATTTTTTCAATCCATCAGGATTTGAGAGGCTAATGGAATCACTTACATAAATAAAAGTTCTTTGCTCATCTCTATTTTGCCTTTGACTTGGTCTTATAGACTTGATAGAGAATGAAAATATTTTTAATAGTTAATTGATTATAACAGAATCTTCAAGGAGAAATTGAAGTATAAATGTCACTTAGCTGAGTGCTAGTAGAACTAGAATACAGAACCTCTGACTCCTTTTCCTCTTTCTATTTGTGGAGGACCATCTGGATGACTCTCCTTGAAAGAGAAGCAGTTGTCTCCATTTTGGCTGAAACTGACCCTATTTCTATGTACAGAACTGGCTAGGACTTTTCAATTGCCTTTAATGCAAATTGGTCTAGCCGAGGTGGTGGTGGTAGTCTTTGAAGAAGGCAGGTGTGTTTCCGCAGAACCCCCATCTGCTGGTCCCTTGCATGAGCCAAGTTGAGATGGGACAAAGAGCCAATGTTCCATGCTGTCCACTGGGATCAAACCTTAACATAGAAGTTATGGCTTCCTGAAGCTTGAAATATCACACATCAGAGCTAAAGCACTGACCCCAAAGCATTAGATACTATCTCAGTTGTGTAGTGTAAACCACTCTCTGTATATCCTTCTCTCTGCATATTGAAGAACTGAATGCAGGCCTCCTACATAGCCTAGCTCATGGTACTCATCTACTTCCTGCCAGTCTCACAGTCACTCAGCCTCAAGCCACTGCTTTCTTCATGAATAAATAAAATTTGGGTTAGGCCTTGGGTTGAGGCCTTTGTTCCATATATCCATCATCATAGAGGGGCTTAGGACTCCTTGGCTTCCCAAAAGTACAAATATACCTCATTGTGTTTATTTTCACTGTGGGTTTCATTGGGTATGGTAGATTGGAATTGACTTGACAGGATTTCAATAACTTATCCATGGGGTTACAAATATAAACTTCCCAGACTGAGACAAGGACCAGAAACAGCTCACTGTACTATTTACATATTTATATGGGGGCTTTTCTATAAGTTGCTTCACCTTCACATGTGTGTGTGTGAGTGTTTCAGACAGGTAGAGGCAGAGAGTGATAATAAAAATGGATGTAAAACCTACAATCATCTAACAATATTAAATTTATTATCTTGTAGAAAGAAGTAGTTGTGTAAAACTGACTTTTGGAGAGGAGCTGCACACTATTACAATATTGTTTTTGCAGAAGTGTTCACTACATTTCCAAAAATTTGCCTCCCTTTTGAAGATGATGATGAAATATCTCAGATTCCGAGTATATGTGAAAACCAGCACTACTTATGCAAAAATTATATTTTTTTGAAACTCTTCAATGGATATATGCTTCTTATTGTGTTTGAGGCAATTAATACTTAACATCTTTTGCAATGCTCCCTACTGTGGTTATTAAACATAGACTACTGGGCCATCATTAGCTTATTGGGAAAGATTACATCCAAAAAGCACAGAATGACAACTGCATCAGCATTTAAAATACTCTGCTCGATGACCAAGAGTAGAATCCAGTCATTAACAACTATTTATTAAAGGCCCTATTGCAGGAAGCATTCCAGGTGCTGAGGTTACACCACAGAAAGGACAAAGGAAAGTTTTTTGCCCTCATTGAGTTTATATTAGGTTTTTAGTGCTAAGTACAAAAAAAAAAGAGAAGAAAATGTGAAAGGAAGAGAAAATAATGAGTAGCATAGAAAGGGAGTAGAGTCTGCAGTGGTCAGTATTAATGTTTATTAACAACATTGTGCTAAATTTTGTGAAACTACATTTTTAATAACATTTACACTAAGCTGCAACAAAACATCAAAGAGTTGCAGTATAGACAATATATCATATATGTCATGATAATGCAATAAATAATGTAAGTTATTATTTAGAGACAATGGAGAGAAATCAAACTAAAATACTTTTTGAGGGCCGATGGGGCAAGCGCAGGGACTGGGGTTTAATCCCCGATACCACATTCTGCGCCAGCCCTGGCCCTGGGGCATGCTAAATTAATGATGGAGTCTGGGCGTAGTGGTGCATGCCTGTAATCCCAGCTGCTGGGGAGGCTGAAAACAGGAGGATCACTATGAGTCTGAACTGTGTAGTGAGACCCTGTAGCACCCCCCAAAAAAAATTAAAATAGTTTCTGTTAAGTACTAGTCTTTTGTGAATCTTTTATTATTTTTAATTTTTAACTTATGAATTTGGTACAGTCTCACTTAGCAGCTTAGACTCATAGTGATCCTCCTATCTCAGCCTGCCCACCGCTGGGATTATAGACATGCTCCATCACACCTGGTTTTGATGGCCAGCATGACATGTAGTACCAGGAATCAAACCCATGTCCTAATGCTTGCCAGGCAGTGTTATGGGTCACTCAGAATAGGAACCAGATCAGCCAGATTGGAATTTGGAAAGCCATTTATTACTGAGCTCAGGGCCCCCAGTCTGCTCTCATGCAGGAGCGGACCGAAAGGCCGCTAGCCCAGGAAGCAGGGGGCTTTTAAAACATGAAACCACATTTGTTTGGTAAACAAATTCATTGACACAAAACAGTGCTTTCAGGGTCATTGTGACCACTACCTAAACTAAATTTCCTGGGGCTTTGTTTTAGTTTCTGGTTATCTTGCACCTGAGTAAGTACCTGCAGGCAATCTTGCATAGCCCAAGGTTACAAGAAGTTAAATCCCATTTAGTTTGCTTTTGAAGTCATCTATGTAATCTAACTTTGTTTACAGGGATTGGTTAGGTAGGAATTTTATCTAACAAACAGCAAGTAACAGCCACTATTTACTAAACAACTTAGAACAGTGGTGAGTATGCATTTACAACAGAAAGCACAAGATTTACATTTATAATCTAAAATGTGAGTTGACCCATTACAGCAGGAGCTTAGACTGCTGAGCTGTCACCCTGGTCCTTCAGTGAACATTTTTAAAGGGATGGGAATGTGTGCTTCTTCAAAGCACTGTTGTCAAAAAGGAAGTAAGATCAGGGTGAGATCATGATAAAGATTCTTCGCATACTGCACAGAGCTGTCTTGCCTTTTGAGTCTGTGATACTGAATTAAGAAACATACTGATACCCTCTTTAGATGCAGCTTCTCTTTTACCTTTGAGGTGTTCCATAGTAACATTGACAGTTTGGTTCCCAACTAAAATATTCATCGCCACATCTGTATTAGAGTGTACCTAATTGAGAAAATCTGAAATGTATAGTTTCGATAAAAACATAATTCATAGGTTATTTTGTTCACATATACCAGTTATGTCAGGGATCTAGAGTTCCTGCACAGATGTGACTGCAGGTCCTCAAATAACTCACAGCGACTCTCCAGTTTGGATCAAATGCCATGTCACTTGAAGGGCAGGGCAGCCTTACTCAGAGGAAGGCAACTGATTCTCCTCATTCTCAAGATTTTTCACTCACACAGCTTTGCACATTTTTTTTTTCCAGATAGCAACACTGAAAAAGAGGATTTGGGTAAAAAATTAATGGAAAGGCACTTTTTATATAATCCAGTCTTAATGAACACATCTGTGCCTGCATTCCAAAACAAATTACTTTTCATAAAATTCTGGAAATAAAGAACATTTGGTTATGTTCCATAGGTTATTTAACAAAGAGAAGTCCAAACAACCATATACATGAACATTCAGGAAAACATTTTACTAGTGGTATTTTTATGGACCAACTGAGACTTGATCCAAGAAAGCAAAATGGTGAACAAAATTCCTTAAGCACAGTAGATAGGAGTAGATGTCAAAGTTCAAACTTCAGAGGTAGAATTTGAATCTTTTCTGTAAATACTATATGACAGAACTTTTTCTAATGTTTTATTTTATGAAATTAATGGGAACATGGTTTGCTGTGTTTTTTTACCTTAAAGTTTAACCCTCATCATTAAATTTGCAATCAGATACCTTGTTTGTTGTAAAAAGCTGGTTTAAGCATTCAAGAGGCATATAGCTCAGGTTTTTAATAGAATATGTGGGATTCCTAGATCTATCAAAATGGGCTTCTTCGATGGATATTCACTTTGTCAATTATTCAGTATGCCAGAACACAGGTTGGATAACTGTGAAGGAAATTTAAAGTTAATGAAGAAGGTAGCATTTGGGGGCTTCAGGGAGTACAAAGATAATTGTGGATCAATTGTGCCAGACAATCTGAAGCAACTTAAGACTGCAGTCAGTACTTTAATTGTTTCTGCTGCAGAGTTTGAAAGAGCATTTAGTTCAATGAATGATGTGTTAACACCTAGTTGCAATGCTCTGTCCATTAGTTGCATATCATCTTTGTCTTTTCATTAAGCTGGTTGGTCCACTGTTCCACATACTTAAGCCTAAAGATTATGTCAAGAAGTGGCTTATAAGTGGCAGCTTGAAAGCTGGAAAAGTGTAGAAATGTGACAAGAGAAACTCTCTGGCTCTTCTGACTTACTTTTATTTGAAGAGTTTGAACAGTTCACCCATCTTAAGCCTGGACTCCTGGGCATTGAAAGAATTAAAAAAAAAAAAAAGTTGTGTACAACTTTCTCATATAATGAAATAGATTGAAACAAGATCATGCCAGCTCTAAGTTCAGTAGCTTCTTCATTTTGCAGCTCTCAGGACTACCTTCCTCATGAACACACAATGCAAAGTTGATGGGAAGCTGCATGTATCTCTAAGGAATTGCTAAGGGCTCCTTTACACATATCACAAAGAAACTCATATTAAAATAGAATAAATGAGAAGAAAGTAATGATCATTAGCAGAATTTCCCTTTCACATTAGAGTCTTTGTCTGAACAAGAATTCTGCCATCTGCCACTTTGGTGCCTGCACTTGAGTCAGAATTTTGTCTTTGCACCCTGTGTGTCTTTCTCTACAAGAATGATAATTAACTTGGGAAACTCATGGACTGACGAATTTGGTGCAGTTGTCTTAGGATGGCAGTGACACATTTACTCCCCAATAATATATTTTTAACACATTCTTTCTTGTGTCTCACATATTCTTTTTTTTTCTTCAGAGGAACAATTCTGAGAAACTTACTATTCAATGATTCTTCTCCTTGTCCAAAATTTAACAGCAGTAGCATTTCAGATTCCACATCTTCTGTCAAGTCCATATGCATTTATTTTTTCTGCATTTTTTCCAGTTTTCATACTTTTTTGTTCCAGCACTAGACCTGAAAACCTACATCACAGGAGTCAGTAGCTTGTGACTTCAAACAACAGGCATTCAAATTCAAGTGGTGATAGATAGCTCATGATTAAAATATCTCTTTTCTTTGTTCAATGAGCCAGCAAGATTCTTTGAGAGCGTTTAAACTCTAATGCTATCATACTTCAACATTCTTCTCCAGAATCCTTCACATGCACAATTTCTCAAGAGAGAGTGTTAGCTGTCCAAATTCTCATCGGTGCAGTTGTGTTCAGCCGTAACCTTGAACTGTGTCTGCCCTTTCCTTCCTCTCATCTAGGACATCCTCTTGGAGTCCATTTATTTCCTCTCCCCACATATATATCCACTGAGAGAAGGCACCATTTAGAACATTACCAAGTCAATTTTGAGTTTAAATACCTTTCACTTGAAAGTCTATAGGATTTTGATCTGTTTGATTGGTGTGGATAATTTAAGGGGAGTCTTTTATTCACAACTTGGGGAGTAGCTCTGTCTCCTTGATGATAAGTTGCTCAGAGTAAAGGAAGAAAAGAGACTTTCAGTTATTGAATATTTAATTCTGGACAGCAATTTAATCAGGACTGGGATTTGGGCGATGGCTCCAGCCCCTCCTAACTTAGTACAGTTTCAGTTCTTAGTATTCCTTAATTATCCCACTGAGATGTTACAGAAGCAACTAGTAGTAAATGAACTTGGCAAATCAGCTATTACCCAAGTAATGAAATACAAATACATATGTTTGACAATTCTGCAGGGAAATTTTTTAAGCCAGGATTCTCAATGGATTGTATTGGCCAAGAGAGGAAAAACAGGTGTTGTTATCAAACCGTATCTATAAACAATTTGACAGGAGTTTTAAAATAATGCACAGATTTTCTTGCCATGAATTCCAAACATGTCAATTAACCTATGGAGAATCCTGATTGTCAAATAATGAATCAATATACGCCCCACAGGATGATGAAGGGAGGGCTTGCTGTGACGTAGGGTTAAATATTCAAGGCTTTCTCTCAAACAGTATATCTAAGGATGCATATCAACTTCACATCTAACCTCAAACAAAGCAGAGATCAGCTCTACTGAGAAAATTGATTTTATTCAACAGTAAGGCAAGGGAAATTAGTAAATTCAATATTTGTAGAAAGAAAATAAGCGAAGCCAGCTATTCCTGGTGGTCTGAGACTATTCTTTGTTTTGGTAATTATGCCTTTATGTTTTAGGGCTCTTATTTACATTTTCAGGAGCGCTTGAAATAGTTCATGCACCATGCATCCCCCTGAGCATCCAGGTTCTTCCACTGTGCAACAATAAAGTTGTCCCTGGACCAATACAAATTGAAAATGAATCCTAACTTTATAGAAAGTGCTGCTTTGCTTCCTTCATTGTTTAGAGCTCCTTTAGAGCTGAATCACAAACTAATGATCTCCACTGCAGCCAACTCCTTGGTGTGATGGTATCTCATTGTAGTGGAGCCCACATTTACATAATGTATAGTCTAAAATACCTTTGAGCTCCAGCATAGAACTATGGAAAATGATTTTATCTGAGTTTCTGTGCACCTGGATCAGAAGACACAGGCAGAAATCCAGCAATGGGATGAAATTACTAATGTTTGCTATTGGACGGTGAGCCATTCTAAAGCTACGAAAGCCTCCAAAACCCCCTAGGTCTCCATCTCGCCATTAGCTGTACCAGTTTAAACAGTCTGCTGCAAGAAATATTGACAGGTCAAGTACAGCTGGGAAGAGCACGTGTCCCAGTGGCCTTTACACTGACAGTTTCTCCCACATTAAAGAGTTAACTAGCAGCCAACCAGCTCGAAGTGGGAGCTAATGAATGAAATGGAGATTGATATAGACTCTCTTTGGAGGTGCATCGATCTGTATCTTGTGAACTCAGCTTAGGAATTCTGCAAGCAGCATTGCCTGAGTAGCCCTGGCATGGTGCCCATTAGCAAATAACTCTTTTAATGTTGGTCTTCAATTGATATATTTATTGTATTGCATATTACTGTGACCCTTCCCCACACTGCCTTTGTATTTGATGGTTGTGGTAACAAGGTAAGGGATGGAATCAGCAGAATGCATTTAGCTTTGGGCAGTATCAATGAAATATTTAATTAATTACATCCTTCATTTGCATCTGTTGTATCAAAGAGGTCTTTCGGAGGGTACTGAATCTTCTTCCCGGCTGCCCCAGCTAACAGTAATGAATCTGTTGAATATGAATTTAAACCTTGGCACAGGCACTATCTCTTCTGATATTATCAGAGTGAAAATTGGTTTAAAAATAACAAAAGGATGGTTAATCTTGCAACCTCCAATTAAAGATATTATCTGTATAACTGATAACTACCAGAAGCAAGCAAAGGTAACCTCTGCCTAAAGAAATAGATGGTAACATTCGAAGTGTTAACCAAGTCCATATGAGTTTAAATGTGTCACCTTTAGCCATATCTGGGCGGGCCTTTTTCAATTCACAGTTGCTCTCAAGTTCAATATTCAAAAGAATCATCTGGGAGCTTACAGTTCAGAAGGCTAGGGTTGGGGCCTACAAGTATTCATTTAAAACCTAAATAGTTTTGGTGCAGGTAGTCTTCAGACTTCATATTTTTAAAATATTGGCTAGGACATTAGAAACAAAGGAATTCATTGGAAGATACTTAAGAGTGAAAAAAAATGTGAGTGGCTAAAAAGTACATCTAGACACACATATGGAAAATTGCAGCATTCCTACCATCAGTTTCACTTTGGCAATTTCTTCTGTGAGTAACTGGAGACTTGTACTCCTAGATTTGGGCTCTGTTTGCCATCGTTTCCACAGAGGCTGTGGTTTCAGCCTTCCGGTTTCTCCTTAGACCCAGGGATCTAGATCCTGTTTCCAATGCTCAAGGCTGCTGCCCGCACTGCTAGCGCCTTGCATTGCACACCTCCCCATTGGCCCTTAACTCCTCGCGCACTGATATAGAGGGAAAGCACAGGCTGGTGATTTTTCATTATGATCCATGGAAAGTATTGGTGATACGGTAAAACTGCCCTTCAGAGATGACCCAGGTGCGCCAGATGCCTCCTATAGGAAAAGATCTTGGGACAATTTAGGGATCTTGTCGCTATGCCAGAACTAGAGACCAAACTTCATTACATCCCTAGAGTTCAAGCATAAGTACAAGAGGGTACAAAGTATATATCTTATAGGGTTTTTTAAACCTTTTTTTATGTGTTTGGTACAGGGTCTTGTTGCACAGCTCAGACTCATAACGATCCTCCTATTTCAGCCTCCTCAGCACTGGAATACCAGCATGTGCCACCACGCCCTGTTTCAGTGGCCTGCAGGACACATCCAGGGAGGGGCCAGCACAGCATGTGGCACCAGGATCAAACCAGGGTCCTTGCACTTGCCAGGCAGGCCCTTAGACTGCTGAGCTATGTCCTCTGCCCATATCTTATGGTTCTGAATGCAAACTTATTTGAAAAAATTCAGTACCAGCTATGTTTTTCTGGAAATAAAAGAGATACAAAATTCATTTGTTAAAAGAAAACTAGGTTTATCCATAGGGAAAAAGGGGCTACATTCTGCAGTCTCCCTTCACAGCCAACTCAGGAAAGGCATTTAAGGGGATATAACAATGGCTGAGATTTCAGAAACAGCTTATTTCTTCCCAGGAAACTCCTAAGTGAGGTCAAAACAACAAGGTACCTTGCACTGGTGCTACAGAAGTTAAAATACCTGGTGTTTCTAAAATGTCAACAGTACCCATAATAACCCCACATAATGAGGGTACTATCTATGGACATCAGAGGAGCCATTAACCTTAGCGAGGGAGTTCAAGCGAAAGAAACAAGTTTTCTGTGGGTCTCAGTGTCCCTGGAGATCAGGAATTCTGAGAGTATAATAGAGCACAAGGCTGTACACATGTGAACTGCTCAGAGTGACATTTAGAAACTCTGTCTGTGATAGCAGTGTGAAGGATGGATCTGAAGATGTGAGAAACACTGAGATCATTTAGGCCAATGCTACGATCCCTGTTTTACAAAACGAACAGGTCCCAGTTATGAGACAGAAGATTTGAGAAGTATGTGTGAATGAGAATAATGAAGGCAGTACTGTAATTCCACTCCAGGAATTTGTGGCATGGAGTGGCTAAGCCAGGCAGAAGGGGCCTTCCTGCAGAACAGTGACCACTGAGAAGCCAGGTTGAGACTAGGGAAGAGAGAAATTTCCTGAGCTCTGCTTTGGACAGGTTAAGTGTTAGGTGTCTGTGGAACAAGGTGCTAAAGACTCTGGGATAACCAAATGTGAGATTGTGGGACTGGGCATGTTATGAGTCAGTAGTTACTCCACGGAAGCCACAGTTATGGGCATAGAAAAGATTATTTAAGGTGGTGCGTCCCAAAAGGCGAACACCAGGAAGCTCAGCAGCAGCCTTGGCCACTTGTTCTTGTAAATGCAGATGCTTGAGCCCCACCACTGAGTCTGAGTTTATGGGGAAGCACTCTAGCCAAATGAGATCAGCCCCCTAGGGATTCTTTTCTTAAAAAAAAACACATAGCACTTTATTATCAATACAGTGATGAAGGGCAGGTCTTCAAGGGGTGGGAGTGGGTCCTGAAAGCAGGGAGGCGGCACCTACTTGCCAGCGATGAGTGGTTTCCGCAGCACCACGATGACTGAGTCCCTGCGCAGGAACATCTTGGAGATGTAGCGGTCCTTGTTGACTGGCTTCGACTTCTTCTTGCCCTTGCTGCTTTTGGGGACCTCAGTCCACATCTGTTTCACGTTCTCCAGCACCATGTTGCAGTGCCTGTCAAAGGCCTTCACCCGGCCTAGCAGTTTCTTGTTGTTGCGGCACTTGATGAGCACCTGGGTGTTGTTCTTGACTGACTGGGTCAGCACAGAAAGTGGACCCGTGTCAAATTCCTCCTCCTCCCGCTTCTGCAGCTCCTCTGGAGTCATCTCACTCTTGGGCTTGTTGAGGAGGCTCATGGTGGCAGCTGCAACCTCCGCATTACTCTCGTCTCCCTCGTGTTGCTTCGGCCTCAGAGCCCTCTAGGGATTCTGACATGTGCTCAAATCTGAGAAGCACTGATTTAAGGAAATCGTGGCACAAGAACAGTTCCAGATCACTTAGAGAAAAGAAAGATCCATGGAAGGGTTTATAAAATGTGCACACAGCGGTAAGAAAGGAAGCGAAAGGAGACATGGAACCATGTTATGAAAGGAAAGTGCTTTAAACAGTAATGCTGAATACTGAGGACCCAGAGAAGAAAGGATCTAGAACACACGTTTTGAATGAATGGTTAATAGATTGTTGGAGCCTTTGTCTGAAGCCCGTTCACAGAGTGGGGAGCGATATGAGGAAGTGGGGAGAAGGAGCCTAAGTTGCTCATTCACAAAGCTTAAAGGGAACAAGGAGAAATGGAGGGGAAGCGTTTGACTGGTGAAAAGGTGTCTTTCCAAAGTTTAGAGAAAAAGCCTTGAAGGAGTCACACTTTGGAAACTTGCAGTGACCTCTGAATTGGCTTCTCTTAGTCCCAATTTAGAAGTGTCATTATTCTAATCAATCACCTTTCCCTGTTTGTTGGCTCACCATCACTGTAGGTTTGATGCCTTACCTTATAAGGCAGTCTCACTGTCAGTGTGTCCCCAGCGGCTGGGACTTGTCTGAGTCTTGGGCTTTGTGTCTGTCCCTGTGCTACCCTCTGCCTGCTCCCCAAAGTCAGCATAGAGAATTTCTTCTAATCTTTAGAGACGGATCTTCTCTGAAAAACATTCCCTTCCCACCTTCACCAGCCTCCAGCATCTGTGTGTATGTCACTTTGTGGCATATCCACATACAGTTGTCTTCATCTGTCTGTCTCATGGACTATAAACCCATGGACTATGAACAGAACCAAATGCAACTTATTGTGTAACCCACTGTCCCATGTAGTGCCTGTCCATAATACAAACTCAGTGATAGTTTATGGAACACATGAATGAATATATTTCTAAAGAAACCACTTTGTTCACTTTCTGCTTTACCCTTGTGCTCTAGCATCTGCATTATTTGCCTACCTCAGATCTTTATATCTTTATTTTTGTGGCCACCCCCTAGAGGTAGGTTGGTGTGGCATGTGGTTCCAGGGATCAAACCACGGTCTCTGCACTTGCCTAAGCTTGCCTAAGCTTGTCTAAGTAGGCACTTTAGACTGCTGAGCTATCTCAACGGCCCCAGATCTTTATATCTGAAAGAATACATATGCAAGGTTTTCTCCAATTTTAACAATTTTCTTTCTAGGATGAAGAGTTACCTAGGGTATAGGTGTTGTTGCTTGAACTGTGATTTTCTTTTTCCCAGCTTACTCTCCAGTCATATTAGGGCCTACTCAGAGCTGCAGATAAAGTCATGTATTCACTGGCTTTTAATGACATTTGGTAGTCTGGGAGGGTTTCTGAGGAAGGTTAGATTAAGATTTGGGACTTAAGTAGCCCCTACCAGACTTTGGAAAGAATGTACATGTTTTGTTTTGTTTGTGCATTTTAATGTTTATTTATTTACTTGGTACAGGGTCTCACTATGCAGCTCAGACTTGTAGTGATCTTCCTGTCTCAGCCTCCCCAGTGCGGGGATTACAGATGTGTGCCACACAGGTTTGGTGACCAGCACAGTGTGCCCAGGGTAGGGTCAGCATAACATGCAGTACTGGCGATCGAACTTCGTCCTTGCTTTTACCAGGAAGGCACTTAAATCACCAAGCTATCTCCGCAGCCCAGAATGCACATGTTGACCATGTGCCAAGGCAGCCTGGCTGTGAGATACAAGGCCACAAAATGCTATCAATCAAGCAATATCCTCAGAGCCACACAATACTAAACTTTCAGAAGTACATTGTGGCATTCCAGGTCCATAAATTGATAATTTCAAAGCCAGACACCACCCCTAAATAGTAAAAATGAAAATCTCCTTATCAGGAAATTTTTGGTTTCTTCATTTCCCTTCTGTTTCTATGCAATTAGCAGAAGACGATGTGTGGATAACACTGCGAGTTTGTCCAGACACACATGCACCCAGGCGCCCACACACACCCACACCCCCACACACACACAACCCCCCCCACACACCCCCCCTACAGGCTTAAAACAGGATCAGTCTGTCTGCTCATCTACTAAAAATGTTATATCCATCTTTTCTTTCCTTCAGCATCATTGTAGGTTCAGACATTTTTTCTTTTCATGACAAGAAAAATCTTTTTATTATAGGCTTGAGGAAAGCATTTCTTTAAAATGTGGAAAAATAAAGTATTTTAATTGTTTCCTTTGGAACCTCTCCTGTCCCTCACAGTAAAAAATAAATAAATAAATAAATTCCCCAATAATGATCTAAGAAGATGAGTCTTTTTCATTGAATATTAGCTAGAAATTTATAACTAATTTGTATACATTGCATGTTGTTGTCATCATTGTCATCGTTGTCTTCT
>NW_004524662.1:6141531-6145983 GCF_000260255.1 Octodon degus | reverse complement strand
TCTTCCAGCTCCTCCTCCACTTCCTCCTCCTCTTCCTCCTCCTTCTTCTTTTTTTTTCAGTACCTGGGATCAAACTTGAGGCCTTGCGCTTGCCAGACAGGTGCTTATGTCACCGAGCTATCTCCCCGACCCCTAATATGTTCTTCTTTAATATCAAACTTTAGTTTAAAAAAAATGAAAGCACTTACTCAGGCATACCATTTTTAACTTCACAATAAAGATGACCTAATCATCACCTCCAAATTGAAGGACCCAACTGGTGTATTTAAGAAGTGTGCGTGGATTTGGATGTATTACAACATTGATAATGTTAATTAAAACTAATATTTTTCTGGATGTAATGTTGAAGAAATGATCAGAAGAAACTTTCCCATGGTTGATGTGTCAGCTTTGTCTACTACTTTAAAGAATTTTCAAGCTTATAAGCACTGCTTTTTCATCCAGAAAAAAAAAAAAATAGATTATATATCGTTCAGGAAAAAGAAAAAAATTATAAGGCGATTTTGCCTATTGAATGTAATGGATTGTCAGGAACCCTTGACATTATTCTACAGGCAAGGCCACACAAAATCAATACATCTTAGGCAAGGTTTAATTTATTTGTAGGTTCTTACAACAAATGACTTACCTTTTTTGTTTGTCGTTTTTCTCTTTCACTCTTACACTCCTGAGTAGCTACGGTTTTTATCCATCTCATTATCAAGCACAAAACAAGATGACGATGTTGTTATTACCATATTTCTTCAAAAGAGAGTAGCTGCAAAGCATGAAGAAAGCAACCAAGAATGTAGAAATTGTGCTGAACGTGGCAGTCATATGACAGGGCTTCTGCCCTGCTGCCTGTGATACAGAATCTACCCCACCCAGAGCAGTGCTCTCCCCGGAGTCCTCTCCTGTTTCATCTGTTATTGTCTCCTGGGAAGCGATGCCCCCATGCTGGGGGTCCTTGTAGGGTTAGTGAATTATTTGAAAGCAGCATGAAAACATACACCTTAGGAGAGGAAGTACCATAGATGCAGGAGACTTACTTTCAGTAACTGATTCTATGTTGGTGATGTGAGCTATCAAAGAAATTGTAGTAAAAAGTATTGGATGTTTCAGTGTACCAAGTACTAGTGCCTATTTAAATTTAATGTAATAAAATTTTCTTTTTCATATTTATGTATTAGACATTTTCTCTTTGGTGTGAAGTTAATAGTAAAGATAATTGAGACTGAATCATCTTGTACTCATACTCCAACAGATCTAATCAGCTGCCAGTTCCCCACCTACCTCCGCCAACCTATTGCTCTCTGTGAACGCAGCTGTGCAGGCAGTGCCAGAGAAGGGGTTTCCCCGAAGCCAACAACTAGCAGGGACTGCACATAGTCACACACACGACCCATGTGACATTGAGTGAACCTCTCTCTTCTGACTTTCCTTATCTGTAAAACTGAGAAAATGACAATGTTATGATGATTAAATGAGATAAAACATATAAATTGTGACTGAGGAGCACATGCCATATACAAATATACTAAGTGCTGCACAGACATTGGCTGTTAGTATTTTGCACTACAAGTGTGAACTCTGCAACTGGTAGTTGCAACACTCTCACTTGACTCCTTGGGTGAACACTTTCAGCCTCAGACTAGAAATGCCCGGTCTCAAATGAGGAAGTTGAAGCTGTATAACTGTTAGAGCAAGCATTTCAAAGCAATTCTTTACAGTGGTAATGGATGTGGCAAATGTGTGGATTTTGTTAGGATTTCTTCTGACAGCCATGAACACAAATATATTTTAAAGTAATGTAACTGTCCTAAATCTCGAGCAGGGAATACAATGACTTCTAGTATTATTTTTCACTTCTCCAATGACACTCTAGAAGTTATATTTGATAAATTCCTTAGAAGTTATTTGACTTAGAAAAGGCCCTGTACCATTTAACCTTGGTTTTGTTCTACTCAGACCTGTATCCAAGGCCTATCTAATGTAATACATCACAAAAGTTAATACAGCAAAGTCTTGCATGGTATCAGTTTCTAGGACCACTTTTTAGGGAACACTACCTTATAGTGAGGTTTTTTGATTTGTTGGTAACTACTATGACTTTAACTTTCAGACAGACTCCATTAAACCCAATTTCCTTTTACAGCAAATGATATAAGAACAAAAGCTCAGTGGATCAAGAAATCAGCTAAGTTAGATATATATTATGTCTATACCTCTCATTGAATTGGACAATTCTAAGAAATATGGATGTAATACAAATTTAAAATATGAAGACCTATACTACTACTAAAAACAATCAGTTCTGCCTTATATTCATGAGCATTGAAACTGCCACAAAGGAAACAATCTGAAAAATGGTTCTAGATTGTTTTTTGCAAAATAAAGATACAGTTTACTTAGCTTGTCTTGAAATTCATAGGATTTGCTAGTAATGTACATGTTATGGCTTCTTGAATGGAGTTCAGCTCCAAAAAAAAAAAAAAAACAAGGATGGCAGACTTAAGAGTAAAAAGTACATGCTCTTCCTGGTTTAAGAATGTAACCCTCAGGCCTGGCCAGATAGCTCAACGGATTAAAATGCCTGCTTAGGCAGATGCAGGGACCAGGGTTCGATCCCCAGAGTGCTGTACCAGTCCCGCCCCCAGTCATGTAGAGACTGTAATTAAGACTGGGTGTGGGTGTGGTGGAGCGCGCCTATAATCCCAGAGCTTGGGAAGCTGAAAACATGAGGATCATTACATGTCCAAACTACATAGCGATACCCTGTAGACCCTGTACTAAGTACAGAAAATAAATAAAAGAAAGAAAGAAAGAAAGAAAGAAAAGAATGTAATCCTTGGGCTGGGGAGATAGCTCAGTGGTCCAAGCACCTGCCTGGAAAGCATAAGGACCTGAGTTTGATCCCCAGTACTGCATGCTGTGCTAGCCCTCAATGAACTAGCCACCAAAACTGGACATAGTGGTGCACACTTTTAATCCCAGCTTGGGGAGACTGATACAGGAGGATCACTGTGAGTCTGAGCTGTGTAGCAAGACCCTGTACAAAATAAATAAAAAAGTGAAAGATTTTTTTCTTTTTCTTTTTCTTTTTTAAAGAATGTGAGCTGGCCTGATAGCTCAGTGGACTAAAGCACCTGTTTAGGCTGAGTGCAGCAGCTGGGTTCAATCACTGGCATGCCCTGTGAGCCCTGACCTCAGGGCACACTGAGACTGTGATTGAGACTGGGCCTGGTGGCACGCATCTGTAATCCCAGCATGTGGGAGGCTGAAAACAGGAGAATCACTTGGAGTCTGATCTATGTAGTGAGACCCTGCAGACCCTATAGACCCTGTCCTAAATACAGAAAAAATAAATGCATAAGTAAATAAACAATAAAATTTTTTTAAAAAAGAATGTAACCCTTTTTTTCTGTGAGGTGAACATGATAACCACTACACTACGGGAACAGCCAACCCTTTCTTTCTGAGTTCAGGTAAAAGAGTCAGTGTTAAACTATCCCCAAAGTAAATTGTACTTTCAGTCCATATTCTTTCATCAGCAACCAGATCAGTGTTGGAACAAAATATTAAGCTTTTCATAGCAATAATTACCTTTTATAAATCTAATTCCTTACATGATCTTCAAAAACATCTGCAAGTCGGCATTTTGAAAAGAGAAAGGTAGATATGTTACCTGAGTTGGACTAAATTTTCTTGGAATTTAAGGGTGAAGTATACACTAAGAGTCTCTTCATCCTTGGGTCTGTGTTTATTCAACTATGTTGTCCTACTGCTAGTGGTATTCTTAAATTACATTATAGTGTTTACAGGTATAACTCTTGATTGATGCCTATTTTTGCTTCCCAGAAAAAACAATATCAATTGAACCCATCTCTCAGACAGACTAGCTGTAGTAAAACACATCATACCTGGGTGTGGTGGCCAAACTTATAATCCTAGCACTCTGCGAGGCTGAGGCAGGAGGACTGCAAGTTGGAATCCAGATAGGCAACATAGTGACTCTGCAAGACTGTCTCTCAAAATCAACATTTTTAAAAAGAGCTAAGGATGTAACTCAGTACAGAGGTCCTGGGTTCAATCACTAGTACAGTGAAAGAAAACAGAATCATCCCCATTAGGTAAGGAATTGGATCTTCTTTTTGTCCTAGATCTATTCAATATAGAGTGATCATTTCCACAATATGTTGATATTTCTAAGACTCTCTGCTTTGTGTAATAGGAAAATATAAAGAATATTTCAACAAGAAAGCCCATTTTTAAATAGCTAATACTCAAAATTCTTACATTTAAGAAATGATTCCCAAGAGAAAATACACTTATAAAACTATTTAAACTCCATTTCATTTTAACTCATTATTTGTGTAAATTGATCATGAAAAATTAATCTTCTAATCAAGGGCAGATCGTCATTGATTCATTTATTCAATGAGCAGTTGCAAGGGTCTAACAAGTATAAAATAA
>NW_004524662.1:6134031-6136531 GCF_000260255.1 Octodon degus | reverse complement strand
GGGCCTACATGCCTGCCTGGCAAGCACAAGGACCTGGGTTTGATCCCTGGTACCACATGCTGTACTGGCCTGGTGATGAGCTGGCCACAGAAACTGGGTGTGGTGGTGTACGCCTATAATCCCAGTGCTGGGGAGGGTGAGACAGAAGGATCACTATGAGTCTGAGCTGCATAGCAAGACCCTGTACCAAATAAATAAATAAATATTTGGGGCCCAGGGAGATGGCTCAGTAGAATAAGCACCTGTCTGGCAAGCACAAGGTCCTGAGTTCAGTCCCTGGTTCCGCAAAAAAATAAAAATAAAAAATAAAAAAGGAAAAACTGTAGCCAATGAATGCCTAATAGCATTTTAGCCCATAGTAAGAATGATGGATTCATCATCTGTTTTTGCAATGGATTGTTTAATGCAATTGTTTAATTCATTTTAAGCAACAGGATTAAATATGTGCATAGAAGAAACTCTAGGAATGTGATTCACTGAAGCCCAGTGTCCCCAGGTGCCAAAAAGCGTATATTCCTCTGCTTTGGGTAAAGGAGCCTCCTCTCCCCTACTTCTGGATCTGCTTCTCAACTTGGTAAAATGGAGCTGCACTTGACCTAGTAGTGAGAGGGCTCTGTCAGTATTGGTGAATTTGCTGCGACAGGCTTGTCATCCTGCATGCCAGGTGACCAAACATTCATTCATCTAACATATCTTTACTGAAGGCCACTACCTACGATCACAGCAGTAAAGAAGAAAGAGAAGGTATTTGCTCTCATGAACTGTTTATCTTTGCAGGGAAGTTAGGTGCAAAATAATCAATTATATCTGTGCTCAGTGCCATGAAAGGAAGGCACAAACACTGTCAGGAGTATGTAACAAGAAGAGCTAACCTAGTCCTGGGTTTTAGCAGAAAGTGAGGTCTCAGCTGAGACCTATAGAACAGGTGAGATTTAGCCAGGCAGAACTAGGAATGAAGGCCCACCTTGCATTTCCAGTTATCAAAAGAAGGAAGACAAGAGACAAAGTTATCTATGTTGTGCTCTCTGTTTCATTCATGCTATAAATAGCATATAATATGTTTGAAAGCATAGTGTAACTCCATCGATAAGAATATTTCCATTAAATGTACTTTTACCTTTACATATATTTTCTTAAATTCCTTAAGTTGAATTATGACCCATACATTTATAACCTTGAATGACACTATTCAGCCCATCCAATCATATATATTTGCCCTTTTATGTATTTGTATCTAGTAAGTGGATGTTTACATAATGGATTGATCTAACCAAAGTCATCAAAATATATTAAGAGCACTGCCTTCTGGTATCTTTGTATTTCATAACATCATCAAGTAATCATGACATTATAGAAATGAGAGTATTTTTCTTAGCAACTCATGGTTTGGTCCCACATAAACTGTAGGGATCCTGCTACACAAATGTTTCCACTTTTCCCATTCATATTGTCAAAACATAAAGGTTTCACTGAAACTACAATCTTCTTCTTCCCAAATGTCTCTCAAAGGAACTTTAACAGTGTCTTTCCTTGTGGCCTTTGCTGCCTATGGCTGAGCAGGGCAGGACTCCCTGCCGCTTATACATTTGCTCACCTACTAGTAATTCTTTCAACCCTGTCAGAAGGTCTAAACATGGCCTTATCCATAAAATAAAAAACTTCAGTATATTCCTGATAGTATTTTGATCTCTGTGGATTCAGACATCCAGTTAGAGGTATCCATTCATCAACAGCAGTAGATCTTGCAATAATACTTGCTGTATATTGCCATATGCATGTGTATTTCTTTATTTATACACACACCCCTCAGAGTAGAAAGAATGATTGCTCATGTACATAAACTGTGATAACTAGTGGTAGTGCTTTATAGTATGAGCTGTCCTTGATGTAATCGTCTTTAATATGTGAAAAAATACTATTGATCAAAATGATACATTATGAAAGTATATTATTTTCCCATGGAAGTAGTACTTATGTCCTCTTGCCCAACCTTGTGATATAAATGACCCCATACTAACTTGCCTAATGAACTAGATAGTCTAAGTACAGATAAAGCATAAATCCTTCTCAGATGCATCAAATGAAGCAGCACAGTAAGGAAATTCATGCATTCATCCACTTTATTACATCCTCTTCCTATATTTTTCTGGCCAAATGGTGATGCAACACCTGTATCAGAGCCATGAAAAGCAGAATGCTTTCTGTAATAACATTTTGACTAGAATCTTAGAAGTACATTGGGGTCATTTGATCACACTTCAGTATACATATGCTACCTTCTCTTTCTTACCGTGTTTTCTCCATGAGAAACAACAGCTTGCCGAGCATAGTGACACAAATCTGTACTCTCAGAACTTGGGAGGCTGAGGTAAGGAGGATTGCTGTGAGTTTGAGTCTAGCGTGGGCTATAACATGAGCTCAAGGCCAGACTGAACTGCATAGCAAGACCCTCTCTCCAAAAGACAAAAAAGGAAGAAGAAGAAGAAGAAGAAGAAGAAGA
>NW_004524662.1:6062518-6133231 GCF_000260255.1 Octodon degus | reverse complement strand
AGGGTCTCATTGCATAGATTGGATTTGTAGTGATCCTCCTGTATACAGCCTCCCAAGTGCTGGGATTATAGGCATGCACCACCAAGCCCAGTCTCAATCGCTGTTTCAGCGCACCCCAGGGACTGGGCCAGTACCGCAGGCCAGGGTTTCAGACTCCTGGCCCCTGCATCTGCCTAAGCAGGTACTTTAATCCACTGAGCTATTTAGCCAGCCCTACTAACTTGTCTTTTGAAACTACCTTCAAACATAATTTCCCAGAGTCCCACAAACAATAAATTGATCCATTTATAGTCACTGAACACTCTTCCTTGGCAATAACCTACTAACCTCCCCTGACACTTTCTTCCCCCGTCACCCCTCCCAGTTTGATCCTGCCCCTAGTTTACCAGAAAGGCTTAGGACTCAGTAGAGAAGAGAACAGACTGATAAGCAGCTTGTGGGGTACCCTGTTGCCAACCCCTCCAGGAAGCAAACTTACTGAGGTAAATTTATCTGAAGGCTGTCTGCCAGCTACAGGAAATGAGCTGATATCGTGGGTGTGACTGGCTTTGTGTTGCAATCATACATCCTTCATTTTCATTTTCCATTGAAGACTTAGGTCCAAAGAACATTCTTATATACATGAAAAAGTATACACTGGCCCAGTTATATGGCTTTTTGAAAACCATTTAACATCTGTTACCTATTTAATGTTTTAAAACATGCTTCACTGAAAACATGCAATAAATGCCTAGAAAGGAAGGCATTATGGAAATCTAATAAAAAGTGAAAAACAAATTTTAAGGTGCAATTGGTAAAACTGTAAGTAAATACAAATCATAGACTTTGTGCTTGCTTGTCACATATCATGCTTTTGTTTCTAGGGATAGCAGCAAGTGTTTCTGTCCTGTAACATGGCACAGCTCACTTCATACATGAAACCAGGCAGAAGGGCCTTCAGACCACCCTTCTGTGTCTAGGAAGCTGTTTAGCCCAGGTTTCTCCTGGTGGTCACTTGACCAGAGCGCCTTCATTGAGCCTCACACACAGCCCAATGCCAGCAGCAAGTCCTTCGAATCTGTTGCTGTTGCCTTCGCACCAAATGCTCTCTGCTTGTCTGCTGCTTTGGTGCCCCAGTGTGAGGTGTGGTCTGCTGCTGCCCCAGCACTGTAGCACGCAGCAGACAGCCACGCATGATGTTGCCGTACAGTTTCACTGTGTTCAGGTCTTCATCCTGTAGGAGTAGCTTGTTCCTAAGAAGGTAGAATTGATGGTGGAGAGAAGCACCTAGTACAAGGAACAGCGCACAGTTGGGATCATTCTAACCACAGCTGTCCTTGCTGTGCCCCTATTTCCCAAAGAAACACACAGTGTCCTGTAGGTTATGTATTCAAATAATAATCCCGCTGTACAAAAAACATTTTGCTTGTTACTGAAGAATACCCCTAATGCTGAGAGCATCTTTCTCCATCTGCCTTCTATCCTAGATCAGGCTACACCTGTTAACACAACTGTGCAAAACATGTTCTCCATTACCCATGTATGGATTTGTTTAACTGAAACTTGACATTCAGAGCTGGCCAGATCACCTTACCTCAAAAGATGTTTATTCCCTGCCTGCCAATGGAAGTATCTCAAGAGAAAAATGACACTGAAAAGCCAGAATAGTTATGCCATAGAGAGGTGCACAGGGATGAAACCCTTTCCTAATCTGATTGTGTATGTCTGGGAGGCCAGTAGCACCTTACGGAAATGCAGAAAAGATGCCATTCATGTCTTCGATAACAATATAGATATATAAACATTTTTTATCATAGGCCTTGGCCAAAGGATTGTTTTCCACACCCCAGTGAAACTTGGATATTGTGCCAGACACATACTTTGAAGCCTGTTTTTTCAGTCCCTCTATCAGGTCAGGAAAGCTTCCTAAGATGGAAGCACTAAGCTGACTTTTAATAATCACATGGTGAGCAATAACGAGATAGAGAAACATACTGATGTGACTGATTTACAAGGCAAGCAGGAAGAAGAAAGTCCAAAAAGGCAGGAGAAAAGGAAAGGGGAGCAAGAGAGGGAGGAAAACGCACCAGATTGGAGGAGTTTAAGGAGCAGACCATGTGCAATGAGGAAAATGACAAATAGCAGTGCGGGGCTGGTAATAAAACTAATGAACCAGCAGGAGTGGATTGATTTCAGAGTGAGAAACCAAGTTTAAATAGGTTGGTATGGTGTGTAGGGCAAGAAGAACCAGGGAAGAGATACGTAAAGAATAAAAGTTCTGGCAATGCTCAAGACCCCCAACCAATGATTTTTGCATGTTATTGGAGAAGACTATCCTGGAATTCTTATTTAAAATACAAACTCTCTGGCACCATACAAGATAGCCTGCCAGCACTATGGATGGGACCAGCGATATGTGTTTTCAAAAGTGCCATTGATTCCGTATCTTGTATAGATCCAAACAGTACTCTGACCTCAATTTGAGAAAACCACAAGGAAAGCAAAAGCAGTCTTGCACATTTTATTTTATTTTATCTGTTTGGTACAAGGTCTCGCTACACAACCCAGACTCATAGTGATCCTCCTGTTTCAGCCTTCCCAGTGCTGGGAATACGGGCATGCGCCTCCATACCCAGTTTTGGTGGCCTACTCTGGGAACTCAGGGTGGGGCCGGCACAGTACACGGTACTGGAGATGAAACCCACATCCTTAAGCCTGTTTAGGCAGACGCTTAGATCACTGAACTATCTCCATGGCCCAGTGTTACACATTCTAAAACAGCAACTCCTCAGAAGAGAATAGAGGGTGTTCATAGATAAGCAATATGCAGTATTAACCCAACCAGGAAACATGGAAGATTGACGTAGAATTACAGCTGCACAGACAGAAAGGATGTTAGTAAGGGGGTGGGGGGTTGTGAGAGCACATAGGTCCTGGAGTGTTTCCTAGATAAAATCAACCTTGGTGGCTACAGATAACCCTCATCCTACTGAGGCTCAACCCACCCCCTCTCCCCAAAAAAACAGCCCTCAAAGAAACCTATGAACATAATTAAGCGCCATAATTCAGGATTATCCTTAATTAGAAAGCTCATGTGAGCTCTGAGCTTTGGAGGTCATCCTGCATTTGTTGCAAGTGATCTGCTACCCTTCCATGTGCACATTATCCATCACCTTGCCTCTGATCCCCCCCTCCTCCGTGCACAGCCCTCTGCATGGCCTGTGCGCTTGGCTTGCAGAATGAAGGAAATCCCCTGATGCTGCTCCCGATGCCACTAATAGACAGCACGCTCTTTCTGGGGAACTTCTGGAGAAAATCATCTGCCTCCTTTTCCTGTGATGGCACTTTGGTGGGTAGCAGGCATGCGCCCCTGCCAAGAGCACCAACCCACCCCATCCAAGGAGCCCCTGAGAGGACTTGGGACCCTGACCGAATACAGCAGCATTTTAGTAGCTCCCAACCCAATCTTGGCCCAAGGACTCTGCCATGTAACACGAGAACAGATAAAGCCAGGGAGTGAGAGAGGCTTGAAACAGAAACAGGAAAAGGCCACATTAAGTAAAAAGTGGAAGAAAAAAGCCAACTAAATATTTAGACACCCTTTCCCCATCTCAGTCAGACAGGCCCATACCCATCTCTCTGCCTCTCCGGCTTTCTTTACAAGGTCAGGGCAGGAACCATTCTGCACCTATCGCCAGCCTGCTTGCCCGCTCTCCTTTCAGCACTTGCTCTGGGCCCCACACTGTGCCTCCTTTCTCCTCTTGAAGCCCTGCCTCTGCCTCTGGGTAGGAGCTCCTTGCGCTCTGCCTTGTATCAGTTAGTTGGCTGCATGTCCACTTCTCAGAGAACAGAGATGTATCTTGTCCATCCTGCCACCCAGCACAGAAGCCTGGACAGTGCTGTCCCCCAACTGGATGGGCAGGAAGCCTTGAATTCCATGTTAAATCATTCTTTCCTTCCTGGATCCAGTTCTTTAAACTGTTGTTTATTTTAAGGAAGTCCCTAGAACATTCTCTTCTTACATTAAGGAAACTGAAATGCATTTCCAATAATCATTATCACAGTTAGTATAACAGAATTAGGAAACTCATTCTCTAAAGGGCCCAGTGTGGTCTCTGGGGTCAAATCTGGACCTGTCAGTTTTTCTGCAAAGTTGAAAGAACTGTGCTTTGTCTGTCATCTCTACTTCCTTTTCTGTACATCCAGGATAATAATACCTCTTCACAGAGTCATCATGAGGATTAGATGAGAAAAATGAAATTAAATACCTGATCAATATAAAGGCTCAGTCGATGGTACTTTAGTTTATTTCCTTCTCTTTTAATTCTGCATTAAGCTGCTTTTGGCATTTTATTTTATTTTCCTTTTCCTGTGTTTCAAAAGCAAACATTTATACTAATTAAGTAACACCCAGTGATTCAGTTAATAACATCAATAACATGTTGTTTTAAAGTTTAAAATGATAAGGCTTACCGTGGCAGCCTGCTATTTATACTCCCAGCCATGAGGTACTGTGCCTCTCAGCCCTCCCACGTTGCATTTGTTTCATTTTAAACTGTTTACTAATCATCAGCTCAGCTTTTTGACAAAGATGGTTAAAATCCAAAGCCATGCTTTGAAGGTGTTTATGCTACTCTTACTTGTATTTAATTTGCAAGGAAATTTTATGTGTAAATGCTATTTTTAAAACCTCAGTAAATACAGTCACTATGACTCTGTATTCCAATATAATTATGTTAGCATCTTTACATTTTGTTGTCCTGGGTCTTGGGTACTCCTCTGGACTTGAAATGGCCATATTTACTGATCAAGAGTTTACTGTTGCATCCTCCTCTGCTGTAACCTGAGGAAACAGCACCTTTGACCCCTGAAGCAGGCATTCTCATATTCTCATGCCAGTCTTTTCTCACTAATTTTATGATTATAATGAGGCAGTGGTGCACTAGTTAGCACAGATGACCTTCTAATTGAAAGACTGTAAATTCAATCTCCATCACTGGGCACCGACAGAAATTTAAATAAATACAGCTCCTAAAGCCCTTGTGATGGGCTGGCCTGGTGACCAGGGGTAGCGCAGCCCCAGTCATATGTCACAGGAGACCGCTGGCAACTTGTGGGTGTTAACTACAGGAGTCATTAGAAGCACACTGCCCTAACTGAGCAGAGTGAGACCAAAGCCTTTTCCCTGGCATTGATTCAAGCACCATACCTTGCTTTTCTGTAACATGTGCCAAGTTGTTTTTCTTTTTTCTTTTTTTTTTTTTTTTTGTCAAAATACTTCCTAAAACTGGAATCAGAACATGACAGGAAGTTCCATTCTTAAATTGGACCTAAGCAGACAAGAAAAGCCTTATCTACCAGGCCACCTTTTGTCCACTGCCATTTATAGATTTAGATGCAATAAGCTGCCCTGGGCTGTGTTGACATCATCCCCTGACTTGCTGTATTCACCCCCATTTTTCACCCCCATGACCTTCGACAGCAATGCAATTCAGGTTCCCAGAATGAACTGCCCTGGGGATCAAGATGGGTGTGGAAAGCTGTTTAATCGGGACTCTAGAGAAGGAATCCATGGAACTGTAATGCTGGCGAGTTTCGGAGTACTTGCCCTTGATGCATTTTTGACCTTCCATTTTGCATTTAACATTGTTTCTTGCTTGTAGACTATTGTGAGCCACCTTGATCTCCTTTAGAAGCAACTCGCAAGCTCACTAGCTGTGGAAAAGTGCATCCCTAGGCCTTGACAACACCTGCCTAAAAATGGCCGCGTACTGTTGATAGTGCCTTTCAGCGGGTTATTGGGTTGTCAGCATTGTGCATCTTTATCCTGAATATATCACACAGACACAATGGAAATTTTCCCATTGCCTTTAAAGTTTTGCATTCTGTATATTTGGTTGTTAGACAAATAGAGCAAGCTTTGCCGACTTCATTTTCATTCTTGGCAGCATGTTTTTATCATAAGGCAGATAGTCATTAATTTACAGAATCAACGCTGGGAACAGCTTTTGTGATCTCATATTAAATTTTCCCCTGAATCCGCCCCTTGGCAAAAATTACTCACATCGTTAAAAAATATTTAATTAGGCTGTAGTTTATACCCAGCTCACTGGGGAAATGTTGGAATTAATATGATTTGCATGAATTCTGTTTCTCTTTTTCTGTCAGAGATTAGTTTTGAATTCAGTTCAGAGGGTCGTTGACACTGCCAAGGACTCACAATCGTGAAGGTCACACAGGTAGCAAATACTTCCCCTGGGTAGCTTCCCTGAAAAGACAGCTCAAAATTGCTTTTAATTATGGGTTACCTGAAAGGCCACTTGCTGTTTTTATTTTTCCACAGTTCCCTGAAATACTGCATGAATGGAAGTTTTAAATAAACCATTTTATTCCCAACTAAAACAGGCCAGGCTGTGTGCAGAAATAGGTGCGCCTAGGTGTGTGCACCCAGTTATTGTCCTAGGAGCTCAGTGATTCCTGCTGGTCTCTGGGGAGGGAAAAGAGTCTCTTCACCTTGTGCCGGGATGCTGGCTAAAGGGAGTCTGGTAAGACCATGGCAATGAGGAAAATTCCTCCATTGGCGTGTGTCTGCTTGCTTCATTATCTCTCACAAGATAAGACACAATGCTTAGTTAGGCATTTCCATGTTTATTCTTCTGTGGGCTAGAGAAGTAAATTCCTTAGGGAATCCACAATCCTATGCCATTTTTTAAAAGAAAATTTAATGGCATATTTAATTAATAATCTAATCAATCAATTAATCTCAGTTACATAAGTGTTGAAATCTAATTCTTTTTTCACAGCTATATCAATAAAAGAAGTGAAATGGCTGCCCACTTATCAGGATAATAGGAAACTGGTACAGACACAAAGAAAAATTAAAATTGTATTAATTCTGCTACACTGGCTCCGATTCACCAGTGTTAGCAAAGTCTTTGCATTTTACACAAAGTTCAGCTTACCCACTGGGACTACTAGGTATATCTTTATGTCACAACCTTTTCTAATGGTAAGAAAAAAAAATGATTACATTTCTTAAAAATTATTACTTCCTGATATTGAAGATTCAAAGCTTTAAAAGGCATTCCACATACTAAATGGGCATGTAAAATACTTTGGACATTACTTCTGTGTGTATATTTTTATTTTAACTTTAGAAAATATAAACCATCTGTCTTCAAAGTGTGTTCCGACCACACCATGCTGTGGACTAGCCAACTGTTGATGAATAAATATTTATATCCCAAGGGATTTATAGGGGGCTTCTTTCAGCATTGGGAAGAAGAGAGTCAATTTGACCCCGACTTGGAAAAATTGTGAGTCAAGTCACTCACAGGAAATGGATGCCAGGTGTATCCATAGCAATAACAGCCTTATTTGATAACAATGCTAATGAAGATCACCACATGTTCCAGATTATTCTAAAGAGTCTGAAGTGGAAGAAATCTAAAAAATGAAAAAGGAGGAAGCCTAGAACTTTCTGAATACAGATGCTCTGAGAGACACTCATGAAATCTCAATCCTCAACTACAAGCTAATTATCTCAGTGTCACAGACGAAGAAGACAAAGTTCAAAGGGGCAGACCATCTTTTTAATCTCTGACCCTTTCCAGTCATGTGAACTTTCTTGTTCATGTGAATTTAGAAAGATAAAATACCCCCAAGCAACACAGGAAGTTACTGTTAAGATTGCAATTAGAAGTCAATATTCCCAGTACTTGCGTTGTATTTTTTCCATGTACCCAAGTATATGTCTGAATTTTCCCCAATACATTCTCAGTCCAGCTCAGGCTAAAAATTTGAATCCTGAATAACAAGAGGCATTTTTTTTTCTATACCTTTGTTTGCCCACACACACCCTTTTAATAGCAAGTCATCCTAATTCTTTTGCTTTCCCAGCTGAATTCAAACATATTTCTTACTTTTACACAGCAGGGTTATGTATACCCAACCAAATAGTCAGAGGCAATTCATGTAATTGATAGCACATCTCTAATAAGTATTGTTGTCTCAATATATAAAAACCAAAAGATATAACTGAGAAGCAATGAGTTAGAAAGAGTTAGAAACTGTTTATGTTACTAGAAACTTTATGAATGGACACTACGGACATTAATTCAGCCTGCAAAAAGGACACAAATGACTCAGGAACAGAAGGAATCTTTCCTATCTAGTTTTTACTTTGTAGTTTTTTTTTTTTTTTTTTTTTTTTTTTTTGTAAGAGTTTAAAGCTTTAAAAGACTCCCTGTCCATGTAGTGAACATCAATATTTCATCCCATAGTTTCAAAAAAAGAAAAACTGGATTTTGGGGGGAAGAAGAAACATGCAATTTGCATCTGTTTGAAAACAAGCATACATCTTTATATCATTCATTCTGGAAAATAATGGTTTTGGGTACTACTTCCGGGAATGTAGTCTAAGTGCCCTCTAAGGCCACCAGTTTTGTCATTCAGTGTTTTTCTCCCAATATCCACACCATTGTGCAAATGAAGCCAAAAATAGGCTTAATCTTAAATTCCCACTGTTCAATCAGACTTTTCAATCTAGGGAAAGTAGACATATTTGAAGAGGATTGTGATTGAAATACACTGAAGACAAAATAAGCAGTTCAGGAGATTTCTAAATAATTGGCAAAATTAAGTATTGAGCTAACTCTGTGGCTTATAGGGTTCTTTTATCAGTTCTGGCTCAGGGCAAAAAACGTAGCTGGATAATAATTGTCATTACTGCCTACTATGTGCTAATGATACTACCCATGTCCTTTGATTTCTTCAACAGCCTGAAAGTAAGTTCTAAAATTGCCACCTACATGGCAGGTGAGTGGAGGTTTACAAAGATGAAATGATCTCTTCAAACTCCCACAGTTACAAATGACAGAACTGGGATTCAAACCCTGGCCTTTCCAGCTTCAAAGCCAAAATGCAATCCTGCCTCCAATCAAAGGAGATCACTGGGGTGTGGAGCAGACTTAGTTTTTAAACTTTTATTGAAATTGTATATATTTAATACATACAAGTCTGGTGTTTTGATACACATATTCGTATTGAACTGATAGTTTCAATCTAAATAACATATCCATTTCTTCAGTTTGTGTGTGTGTGCGTGTGTGCATGCACGTGTGTGTGTGTGTGTGTGTGTGTGTGTGTACTTGTGTATGGTGAAAACACTTAAGATCCACTCTCAACAAATTTCAAGTATAAAATACAGTTCTTTATTATGCAGTTCTCTCTTAACTATAGTCCTCATACTATATATCTAGAACTTATTCTTTCTACTGAACTAACTTTGTACCATTTGCCAAGAGGGCACATATTCCCTACTCCCCTACCAGAGGAAATGAAATCAGTGTCCCAAAGAAATATTTGCATTTCCACATTTACTTTAGTGTTCTTTTAGATACTCTAGCTAAGATAAGAAATCACAATAGGTGTCTATCAGTGGAAGGATAAAAGCCTGTAAATATAAAGAATATGCACGTATGCACACATAAACATACATGAGAAATTACTCATCCTTAAAAAAGGAAATCTTGTCATTTACAACAAAATGAACAAGGCTAGAGGACATTATGCTAAGTGAAATGAGCCAGACACAGAAAGCAGAATACTGCATGATCTCCTTCATATGTGGAATCTAAAACAATTGAATTCATAGAGAGATCACTTTCTAACCCTGAAGAGCCCACTGATTTGCTGTCAGATTGTGGCAGCTCCCCTAAGTTTTTGATCTCTGATCTTTAAGTTTAAAAACCCAAGGTTGCGCTGTCCCCGCCCCAGGCAGGCTGAGCCAGCCACCAAGATGGGGTGTAGTGGCACCTGCCTGTAATCCCAGTGCTGGGGAGGCTGAGACAGGAGGCTTACTATGAGTCTGAGCTGCATAGTGAGACCGTGTACCAAATACATTTAAAAAAACAGGGTTCCCAGGAGAAGAGAGGTAACATCCAAGAAATCCAGTTTGAGATCATCAGTTTAATCAAATCAACAAATATTTATTGAGCACATACTGTTCAGTGTCTTGTATTCTATAAAGATGAACAAGACATCATCTCAGAGAAGCCTGAATTTCAGAACAGCATTTAATTTAAGTACATAATTAGCTAAGTAGGTGCATTTTATATTCTCAAAATTATGGGGCAGCGATTTCCATATCCTCTATAAGCATTATATTTTTAATCAGAGGAGATGAAACGTAGTTGAAAAAATTTTTTCTACATCACATATTTAGAAAGAGAGGGAAAGAGTTGAGAAAAAGGAAGGTGGCATCTTTTACATCTGTCTCTTACTTTACTACCTTCCCCAATCCAGGTTTCTCTACTACCGTTGTTTTGTATATTATATTGGCAAGTGGTGTTCCCATAGATTTATTTTTCACATGAAATTTTCCAAGTGTACAATTATTAATCACATATATTTTGTAAGAATGAGGCCAGTGCCACCCTTCAAGTTTGGTGGCAGGGGGAGGAGCATGTTTCACACACTGGATTACATCCCGTTGCTCAGGACAGATGTCAGGCTGACCACAGGAGGTGATTGGAGCTCTGACATTTCCAGGCAAGCGCACACTCCTCAAAGCTCCTAGAAGTCTTAGGTATGGATTTCCTGAGATACCAAACATGCTCCTTTCCCACACCTCAGTCTAAAAATCCAGTGAGCCTCCCCCCGCCATGCTTTCCTCCACCATGGAGGCCTCCACTCACACAGAAGTATCTGGGTGTCAATTAAAGAGAACTGTGTGTTTACTTAGGATGCGTTATAGGTGTTTTCTTCTTTTTCCTGCCATTACAGAAAGCAGGTAACAAGTTTCTCTGAGGTAACAAATTAAAAAGTAGATAAACAAAAGAAGAGAGTGGGGCTGGGGTTTTGCTCAGCAGCACAAGTGCTTGCCTGGCAAGCACAAGGTCCTCAGTTTGATTCCTGATACAAAAAGAAAAAGAAAGTGATTTATCCCCCCTCACTCCAGACAGGGGCTGGGGAATAAGAAAATCCTATCAGCTTCTGCTCCCCAGGATAATGCTTAGCCCAGTGATTCACATTATACTGTTTTAATATCTTTGAATATTAATTGTGGCGGGACCTTAACCAAGTTGATCTTTCTGTTTTTGTCTTTTTCTTCTGTTTTGAAAATTTTATTTCATACAACTTGAGATACTCTAGTATGCCAACAGATCTAGAACTATGCTTCTTATACTATTTGGAACACTAAAATAGTGTTTTACAACTTAAACCTTTTATAATGACCAAAGCCAAATAAAACATACCAGTGTAGGGTGGCTCTGTGTAGTGGAGGGGTATGCCCCAGTGCTGTCTGGTGCCCCGAGGAAGGTGCAGAGAACCTGTAAATGTCAGGAGGACCTTGGAGGAAGAAGAAGCCTGCACTTCTCACCAGAAGCTCTAAAGGTCCATGAGCTTTAAAATCTAAGCAGTTTTCTTTCATTCCAACATGAGACCCATATCTATTCCTCATTTACTGTAGTTTATTACAACTTTTCTGAGTCAAACCCAAGTGGTTTCATTGAATTTATAATAGTTATGCCCAACTTTTTAGTTTAAGTCTTGGAGGACCAGCATTAATAGCCCAAGTATGGGCTTCCGTTAATACAGAATGGAAAAGTCTATCGCTCTGGGACCTCAAACCCTTCTGAACCAGGCATTTCTCAAAAAAAAAAAAAACATTATTGATTCAGTTACATACTCATTCATTTGATTAGAATCTATGTGGAGCATTGGCTATGCACCGCAAGTTGTATCAGTGAGTTTGACAGAATGGCTTCTGCCTTCGGCAGTCTTAGGTTCAGTGATGAATGTGCAGTTACACTCCGATGACTCACTGCAGGCCATGTGTTCTTTGTAAGGACATTACCTGTGTTATCTCATTTAATTATAACAGCAGGAAGTTAGGTGCCATCATTATCTTCACAATGAAGAAAACAGTTGGCCAAGACGGGTGGATAGTGGTTTGATCCCAGGCCATTTGCCTCTAGAATTGACTAGATAACCAGTACTATCTACTAAGAGCAGGCAAAGATGTTGAAAACCCTCCTTGGAACATAGCTCATTTTGGTCTCTAATTAGCCATAAAAGTGAACCTTGTATTGATATATTCAACCACATGTTCTAGTCCAAAAACTCTCTTGCCTATCTGGCTTTACTCAGAGGAAGCTTTTTAAATGTTCATCAGAAAAGGCAGAAGCTCACTAGTCTTAAGTATGAGACTTTATTTCTAAATGATGCAGTTAAAATTAAAATAAGAGATTTAAAAGTAATTGTGGTCAGTCACCCAAAACTATAGTATACAACAGCTGGCAGAAAATTGAACTAATAGGTTACCAAATAACACCTTATTCAACAATCTCTATTTCATTTAAGGAAGGAAAAAAGCAGTATTACGGTGATAATTACTCACTTGTGAATTGAAATTGAGAGTATTGGCTTTTTCACTTATACTTATGTAGGATTATTGAGACAATAAAATGGATCCTGAGAAAATCAAAATGGTAGAAACAAAACAACAACAACAAAAAAAAAATGATAGGGCCAGAAAGATAGCTCAGAGGCATAAGCATCTACCTGGCAAGTACAAGGACCTGCGTTCGATCCGCAGCTCAACATGCAGTGCCGTCTGGGCCCCAGATGCCCAAGTGCCCACCATGCCTCCCCAGAACCAGGCGTGGTGGTGCACACCTGTAATCCCAGAACTTGGGAGGTTGAGCCAGGAGGACCTCTGCAAATTTGAGACCAGCCTGGCTACAAAAAGTGAGCACAAGGCTAGCCTGAACTGCATAATGAGATCCTATCTCAAAAAAGAAAAAGAAAAGAATCCCCAGTTATAAAAGAAGTGGACTTTAGGGAAATGCAAACACTGTACATCTTGCATAGGAAAAAGAAAACATCTCAGCTCCTTCCTGAGCTACTCTCTCAAAGTTTAGAGTGGAGGGGGTTGTTCCACTTGGGGAAAAAATAGATTTGATAAGCAAATTCTATCCCTTATTAATGGAATAGACTTTCTGTTCTAAAGTATAGGAAGAAAAAAAGTAGAGAAATAAATACCTGGGTGGTCACAGAAATGGATATAGTTTGCCTATTGCTTCATTAGGGTGAAGATAAATGGGTGAGCTCAGAAAGCATGCTGTGTTTTCTGATGAAGTCGCTGATCCTTGTTAAAGCGATGAGCATGAGCTCATAGTCTCTGGCAGCTAATTCTGCCATGTCCAAGTCGCCTCCATCAGTGCATTTTACACCTTTTATTTTCATAAGTTATTTATAGACACTAAAGCTGTTACCTGTGAGGCATCCATGTTCATTTGTGGGTAAAGAGGTGGCTGCACTTGAGTGTTCACAAACATTGCCCATGAACCCTTGATTTATCTTTGTTTTGCTTTTGCTTTGCATTCTGTATTCCTCTTGGTATGGGTAGTATGAACTTTCCCATTTGCAAAAGGATTTAATCAACAGTAAATGTTTTCAATCAGATTAGACCCCTAAATACTTTAAGAGTCATGTATTTGTTCTGTCCGGCTTGATGCATTCATTTTATCCTGGTTCTGAAGGGCAGGGCAAAGCCACAGATGTGGTAATGAATTCCTTGCAACAGGCAGGTGTATTGATGGTTAACATCAGCAAATGCTTATCTGAAAGGATTCTGGGTTGTTCCCACAATTCTGCCCCTTCTCCTTGACAAATCAAACATGAGAAATCAGCTATGAGACTGTTTTATTTGTCTGTGTTTTGAAGGCAACACACTTATATGTTCTTGAAGGCAATCAATATAAGCAAACCCAAGTCTTCCAGGAGTCTTTAATTATATGTCTAAGAATGCATATGTATTCACATGTAATACTTGTGTTTCTGCACTGTTTTCCCCACCCTTTTAGCTGACATGTGCTAAGACGTTTTGAAAGCAAAGAGTAAAATTAAGAATATAACAGGCAAATGTACAATGAGCTGTTAAATATGATGGCAAAATATTTTTAAAAATGTAAAAACCTCAGTCCATATGATCAGTAAAAGAAGAAGAAAAAAAAGACAGCCAGCAAACTGTCTATCATGTGATGAAATTTGACAGTAGGGATTATGGCTTTGATGGACCAGAACAGCTAATAGAAGAAGCTGACATTTTTGAAACCCTGCTAATTAAGGGTTCCTTCCTTAATATTAAAATAAAGTCTTTGTCTGGGTTTTATGGTTGGAGAATCAGGTGTTTTCATTAATATATGCCAGTCAGTCTTAATAAGCTTGGAGGGCAGAGGAAGTTATTATTGAGTGACCTTCTACAAAATAAGCATGTTGCTAAGGGCTCCAACCCTGCCCTGTTCAGACTGATGAATCTCATTTCCAATGCAAAAGCTTCACAAGAAATCCAAGTATTCTCTGTGCAATCACAGAAAATAATCCTTGTGTCTCTTGTAATGTCCAGAATTGCCACTTACTACACTACTACTGTACAATGAATATTACAATACATATTATTTTTCTACCACAATTGTCTACATTTCTGAATTGCTCAGAATAGAAAAACTTATTGTGAAGACACTTGTATTGAAAAGTCAGCTCATTTTAATACTTTTCAAATAGTCATCTACTCTGTTCATGAATTATAATGCTCAGAATACATCTGACAATACTGGCTTTGAAAAGGAGATATGTCTATATTATTACATATTCATTTTCAAATAGATTTCAAACAGATTTTAAACCATTCATTGAAATTCATTGAAATGATAAATTCACAGTTGGATTTTGATTGACTCTTAATCCAATTTTACTTTTGATAAATTTTCACCCCCTCTTTCTACCCATCCCCAATCATTCTCAACAAATGCATATTTGCTCTTCTATTGCTTTTTAAAGCCAACCTGATAGATTATGGTAAAACTGGAAAGTTTTGATAAACACATATAAAGCTTTTCTTAAAAATTGGCAAATTAAATTAAAAACATAAAGCAGCATACTGTATGTGGATAATTTCAACTGTATGCTTGCTTCATGTAGAAGGGCTCATAGTAGCTGGGTACAACCTTGAACGAAGTTTTGAAAAAGTCTTACTGAGCTATTCCACCATCACTAGATAACATGGACAAGTATAGAACAATGAGGCTTTTGGAATAGTAGATTACATAATTTAATGTTCTGTTTATGCCAAAGTGAAAGGCTAACCTCTAAAGCACTTCTCGTCTTAAGCTCTTTCTATTTGTCCTAAGAAGAGCAACTAGGTCATGTCACTGTCAATCGTCATATCACCAGGTAGAAAGAGAACAAACAAGTCCACTTTGACTTAAAAAAAGAAAAAAGAAGAAGAAGAAAGAAGAGGAGGAGGAAACTAGATTAAAAAATTTCAAACTGCCCCTTGGATTTTGTGCATGGGGAATAAAACCCATCCATCATAAGCTGAGTTCTTTTGAGTGTGTCATCCATGGGGACAAATGACGTGAGAATCTTGGACCCAGGGCTTGAATATGTAGGACAAAAATGGCTTCTCAATGTGGCAATTTTTTCAACCCATGTCTTCATCAAAACTATTGTTTTTAAGGTACACAACTTGTAAAGAAAGTGAGACAATGACATTTGCTATAAATAATTACTTAAGTGGTTCCATGGTATTTAAAACTGGAGGGATAGTTAACCAAAAGTAGCACAGAACCATGTTCTTAGGGACAGTGTCAATCTGTTGGTGTTTACAGAGTCTCTACCAAGTGCTTTCCAAAAGTTGTAGATATCATCCAGGAATAGTAGAGTACACCACTACTACCTTTGTAAGTTCCAGTAGCATTAGGACCTGACTATGTTTTACGTGGCACACATATTTTAACCTAAGCCAAATACCTTTTCTCATTCTCTTTTCTGTGTGGGACCAGAATGGGAGTTGCTGTCCCAGATGCTGTTGGTTCACCACTGGACACATCCATGCCACTGTGGACCATGAATTAACCTATCTGTATTACTGTATTATTGAAATACTTCTTTGAACTTCAGAAACTTGCATTCTGCCTTAGATTGATGGAGCTGTACTGTCTGGGAACCTATGAGTCTGCATTTTCAGGAAATCACAAAGAGGTCTAGAGAAATGTGAGTAGTAGCGATCTGAAATGCTCGGGTCACAACTCAGTCAGAGATAATATCATGTTGTCATTTATGTTATCATATTTTTGACTTTGGTTTTGGCTTATCTCTTCTAAATAGATTGCAACTTCCTTGGGGGAAGGTGCTAAAGGGTAATTTTTTTTTTTTATCTACACAACCCCAAAGTTAGTCCTTCAAAGAACAAATAGTATTAGATTGGATGATACATTAAATCTACAATCTCAGTTCTTTTATGCTAAAGACATTCCTGTGTTTATATTATATTTTATTCTCTTATACCTCTTCTCTCTTTCTTGTTACCTTCATGGTGTTCTAGTACCTTATCTTCTCCTCCAGGGATTTTTATCTCTGGAGCAACAGTGTCCAACAAAATCATTACATACTACATACGTGATTAAATTTTTTTCAGGTGCTACAGTTCAGAGATTAAAAGCAAATAAAAGAAATAGTGAGATAGCTTAGCGGACTAAGTGCCTCCTTAGGCAAGTCCAGGGATCGGGTTTGATCCCTGTCACCACATGCCACACTGGCCCCGCCCCCAGACATGCTGAGCCAGCAGTGTGGTGGCACATGCCTGTAATCTCAGCACTGGGGAAGCTGAAAACAGGAGGATCACTACGAGTCCATGCGGCATAGTGAGACCTTGCACCAAATACAAAAAAAAAGCAAATAAGAAAAATTAATAATGTCATATTCTTATGGAATTTCACATACCCAAAATATACAAAGTCTTTGAAAACTGGCTTTAGTTAATACTGAGGGCATGCTACATGTCAGAGCACTCATATTCCAACCTCTCAGTAATAGAAGTTGGCTTTTGCTACCATACTAGGTAGTATAGCTCTTGAGAATATTCATGAATCGACAGCATCAGTGTCTAAAATCTCTGAAATGAAATGCCAAATTATATATATGTAACTAGAGCATTTTTCTGAGGTGACACAACATCAGTGTCTCAAAGGGGGTTGCTCCCCTACCATCATTCATCTCCCCTGCAAAAGATTTTAAGAAAACACACACACACACACACACACACACACACACACACACACCCCCTCTGGAATGCCTCATTTCTTTTGACCAATTTTCTGTACTTGCCAGTTCTATTTATATTCTCTATTATAACAGGAGTAACTCACAGTCTGTTATTAAACAGTTGTGAATTTAACTTATTCCTTTAAAATAGCACCTAGAGAGTGCTTAGGGTATTGACTTCCTTCATAGAAAATAACCTCAAACACTACCACAGTTAGTAGTTGCAATCAGTGAAATAAAATAGCAGTACACAGGCCTTTTTCTTATGGTAATTCAGTAGAAATAAATTCTGCATCAGGGCCACAGAGCGCACACAGCATTCAGTAGTTTCTAAGATTTACTTAAAAATATCGCCAGGGAAGGGTCAATAATTAGTCGCAACACAGAGAATTTTACTCCTCCTTGTTCCCTTCCTTGACACAGGCTAATCACTCATCTTCTACAATGGCTAAAATAGTTTAATAATACTTTGTGGTTTTCTTCAATGAGATTTTTTTATGAACCCTCGCAGCAACATGGAAAGGGACAGCCAGTTATTTCAAATAAGGCTGCTTTTGCATGATGTTCCAGTTTAAGAAACCAAGACATCAGTTGAGCAAGAGCCTCCTCCTGATGGGCTTTCTCTTCAACATAAAGGATTCATGAGGTGTACAGACAAATAATCTTTATTAAACCTTGCTGGTTTTACTTCTTTGTGTGACTAAGCTCCTGTGATGTCATTAATCTTCATGAAGTAGCCCCTTGAAAAACAATCAGGAATGATTAACTATCATTCATGCACATTGTAGTATTTATTATTTTGTGCATTAACCACATCCAGAGTTTTAGCCAGATAAACCCTACCGTTATGCTGTGAATAAAATAAAATCACACTGTGTAACTTGCCAAAACCAAATGGAAAAGTCCCCTCTAAAATTATTATAGATTTCCTAATAGTGAGTTATGTTTCTTGAAAATAAAGAGGCTGTTAAAAATCAGGTAAAGACTTAAATTTAAATCTTATAAGCATTTCCCATTTTTCTTGTTCAGATAAAAGAAAGAGGAGGACAATATTAACTCTAAGAATAATAAAAAATAAAACAAAAATTGAGATATATTGATACTAAAGTCTGGCTATTGCATAGCATGCATCTCAATGTGGATCCAGATTTAAATGACAAATATTGAACCATGTAAAATTTGAGGATAATGAATTAACTATACCAATATCATGTATTTTATGTTGGTCGGTCTCCTTACTACCAAGGTAATAAAGAAGCTTTGAAAGTGACATCTTACTATTCGTTTGATCTTCAGAAAAGAAAGATTGACTTCAGTTACTTTGGAGATTGTTAATGCTTCCTTCTTGGCATCGTTTCACTTTTCACTATGATGTAACCTCCAACAGCATCTTTTTTGCCTTCCCAGCATTGTGATAAATACTAAAAAGTTGGCCTCTCCTGCCCCACAGACACTTTAAAACTTTACAACTATGGGAACCTTGTAAAACAAGGTTTTAAATTTTTCTGATTTATTCACTTTCACAAATCCCTAGGCTCATCCCTGTGATGTAATGTCCCCTCACTATTAGGACATTCTTCAGGTTCTTCTTTCAACCAGTATCATTTAATGAAAGGAAAAGAATATTTACATACCAAAACTATTCTAAAAATCAATGTTTCCATAACATGTTGTGATGAAGGTATCCTTAACTCAAGATTTCAAGAAAATTTTCAATATAACACAATATATATTTTAGGGAAAAAAATTGGAGAGACCTCATACAGTCTAAAAATCCATATTTTAGTTTCTGTAAGCATTTAAACATGTTCAGTTGTCATCTAGGTCTGTAGAATGACCCATGTGACATTTTTTTGGTATTTAGTAATCAGTTTTATTGCTGGCCAATGCTCCTGTTGGAAATGGTAGCCATACAGATAGACATATTGATGCCAAATGAATGTGCCCCAGTCTGAATCAGTCTGTGTAATTTGTTCTTTATTTGCTCCTTCACGTGATTTCTCCAACAGTTTGCCTTTTCTTTCTTCCTCTCTGAGAAGGAAGAGATGCCCTGAACTTATCAATGGGCACTTGCTAATGTAAGTTCAGGACTGGATATGCAATGTGTCTTGGAAGCTGTTGTTACAGATCCTCTAGTCAGATAATCCAGGGGTTGTAGAAAAGTCCATCTATAGAAATAAATAAATAAAATGTAGTTGGCCCGACTCATTCCCACAGGAATCAAACTGTTTATTTCTGAAGATAAAATAAACACATGATGTGGTGTCCTTTAGCTCATATTCTTCTAAGGGAAAGCTTTGTTAATGTATCTGTAAAAAGCAAGTAGGTTCATTTTCTTATTTGATGACACAGAAAGGATTTTTCATTCTACCTCCTCTTTCTGATATAGAGCCTTTCTTTATTCTTGTTCTACTAATTTATACACATATTTCTGTAACAGACCCAGTGCTTTTATGCGTTTTCTTCAGATAAGTCAGCAAATACATAGAATGAGACAGAGCAGTAAAGAACATCAAGTTTCTGTCAAAACAGTTCATAAATATTCAGTAGAGTTTTCTGCAATATGTAGGAAGTTGTGAAGATGGCATTAAGATACCAGTAAATCCAAAGAAAACCTATGCTAATCAAGCTATCAGATCATATTATATTTTATTCTCTTATCACTTTATTATCCTTCAGTAAAGTAAATGTGACCCCCCCAAAAAAAAAGCCCCTGCAAATCCTAACCTGCTGTGTTGAGATAGAATTTGTACCTTATCCAGGGTCAGGATTGCCTAACCAGGATGTCAAAGTCTCTTGGTAGACATGAAAGCCCTTCCTAAAAGTTAGATTTCCAAGGCCCTTACCACTGACATAGTCCTCTCTTAGCAATGACCTTGAGCTCCAGTGTTGCTGACCTCGCCTGTGGGAACAGGCCTGGCTACAAAAGGCCTCAGAGAAAGGGCTTAACCAAGACCACCTTCCGTTCCCTCTGTGACCTGGATGTCTTTAAGAAATTAGCAAGAAACAAAACGCTGTCTTACAAAAAAAGGGTTAGGACATTCTATCTTACATGGTAAGTTGTGAATGATCTGTTTTAGGTGATAAAAATCAATTTTATATGACTTTTAAGACTGTTTAAAGAAACAAATACCTTAAACATGTTTGTAATTTTTCTTCATAAAAGTACCCTCTTGAGTGGTTCCAAGATCGAAATGACTTACAGTATCACTGTGTGTTCTTCATTTGTACCAAACCTTTTCAATCAAAGAGGCACTGAATTCAGTGAGTTGCACTGTTAGTACATTGCTGTAGTTAACAAGTATTACTCACTGCAGGGGGCCAGGCAAAGGCTATTGACATGCTTGCTTGATGTATGAAAAGACAAATTAGTTCCCCGTCCTATCTACCAGCAGGGTACAATGACCTGACATGGAAAAGTCAACTCAAACCACTTATAATATATTTACATTTTTTCTAGGAAACTAGAGTTACCAAATCAACTGTGCCTAGTGTGCAGATCACAGGCAAACTAGCAGATCTTGAAGTACATTTGAGGAGGGCCGTACCTGTGAGCTGTGCTCTAGACAGTACCAGATGGCACTTGTAGCTAGGGTTGGTCCTGCAGGACTCTATAGTAGCACTGGGTGGGGAAAGCCAGGAAGAAAAGGGTTAGACACAATGCTGTTTCTGGATAGGATTGCTTTTGGCTGGTGCCTGTCATTCCTGCTGCATTTTCTCCTCTTTTGTAACACATTAGGCAACACATGAGAGCCCTATCTCTGTTAGTGTTGCTCATTTGGAGTAAAGTTGGACCTGAGCTTTGTGGTTTTTCTCCATTTTGTCCTGGGCAAACCATCCCAAAGGTCCATGTCTTGACTTCAATAAACAAAACATTTTTGAAAAATTATCGTCTATAGAAATTGAGTTTATTGTGAAACTAAGAGATTCTCTCATTTGCCTTGAATGCAGTTTCCACTAATCAGAATATGCAATTGGGGGAAAAGCTATACTTTTTCTTTATGGACAACACGATGAAGGCTTAAAAATAGGATCAATAGTTAATATCAAATGAAATTTATCTAAATTTCTCCTGTTAGCGCCTTGAAGAGATAGCTAGGAAATAATTTTTGTGGGACTATTTTACAATTCAAAATTAATATATTCTGCTGCTATATTGCAATTCACTTTGCAAAGTGAATGCACAACAACGTCATCAATGATATTTAAACACCTACTTAAATTTTCCACACCAATGATAAAGCAGTTTTTTTCAGGTCTAGATACCCATCCTTTATTCATTCAGTGAGCATTTGTTGTAGGCCACCCATATACAAGGCAAGTGATCAAGTTTTGGGACCTGAGGATTTGGAGTTAAATTAACACTTGTTTGGAGTTCTATTTATTATTTGTTTCTTTCTTTCCTGAAACAAACAAAGTTTACTCAGCAAGTAAAAAGCTCCTTCCTAATCTTATTTTTTTTTTGAGACATAGTCTTAGCTATGTAATTTAGGATGGCTCTGAACTTACTATGTAGCCCAGCATGGCCTTGAATTTATGGCAATCCTCTTGCCTCAGCCTCCTAAGTACTGGGATTACAGGTGTGCCCCACTACACCTGGCCCAGGCTTACTTTCTATAATCTACATTTTTCTTTTTCCTGTATTTTAGGGAAGGGTCTACAAGGTGTTCAGGGTCTCACTACTAGATGGACTCATAGTGATCAACCTGTTTACAGCCTCCCAAGTGCTGGGATTACAGGCACATGCCACCACACCCCGTCTCAACTGTAGTCTCAGCGCATCCCAGGGGCAGGACCGGCACTGCAGGCCCAGGGATCGAGCCCCAGGTCCCTGCGCCTGCTTGCAGGCAGTTTAATCCACTGAGCTATTTGGCTGGCCCTTGTAGTCTACTTTTAATCCCAGAATTGAGTGGTAAGAAACATAAATTCAATGTGCTTTACCTAGTCACACTTCATCAGAGTACGAGAAGAAAACAGACAAGAGCTAAATGACAAATGTAGGGGACTACATTTGTCTTGGCCCACAGGCTTCTTCTATTGCTACTTAAATAGCTGGATAAACTTGCAAACACATTGTAACATCTTAGCATTGTGGAGCTTTCGGCAATCAAATATGAACTATTAATAGATGGTTTCTAAGTTCTCATCCAGCTCTAAAGTTTAATTAAGTAAGGTGCAAGCAGTGTGACAGATGTTGAAATTGTCAGATAAATGTACAGTGTGGTGATGATTGCAGGTAGACTTTCATCTGCTCCCACATCTAGTTTGGTTCACAACACCTCCTTTTATACCTTCTTTGACCCACGAATCCAGTGGCAAAGCATCTGCTGCCCCAGAAGACTGGCACACCACCTGCCTCAGCTTCCTGGCTTCAGTGGCCACCATTCTCCTCCAAGAGTAGGGCTGGAGGATAGAGGAGCTCAGCGCTCCCTGCTCCCTGTCTTTAGCTCCCTTCTGTGGCTAACGACACTCCCACCTGAGAGGGAACAGCATGAACCAGCTGCCTTGGCCCAAATTCTGCTTCTCCCATTGGCCTTTTCCAGTACTTCAGATCTTTTTCAAAATGAAGATGAATAGAGCAACTCAAATGATTGTTATCAGGATTCATCAAAGCAATGCCCAGAAAGTACCTGCCCACAGTAGACAGCTGTTAATAGTGTTATCATTGTAAGTGAGGCTCAAAACACATGCCAGCCCTGTACCCCAAGTGATGTCCCAAAGTGATAGCAAATACCCAGAATCACAAGGGAATGTGCATTTATTGGTGTCATGCAACAAACAGCAACAAGACAGACATTTTATAGCGCTTACTTCTCCTAAAGTGATTTCCTCTGCACACTTTCTGTGAATCTTTCAAAATTAGGCTCTGGGCCAGGTGAAGCCACCCTTGTTTCCATCCCAGTTCTTGGGACCAATGCCTTTTCACCATTGCCAAAGGCACTCCAGGGAGAGCTGTGCCCATGCACACAGTGCCAGAGGGGCCCCAAAGTCCTACAGAGCAGCAATTTCAAAATAATAAATATATAAGTCATGTAAGACAGTACATGTATGTAAAAGTGTGCCACTTAGGAAAAGTGTCTTAAAAAAAAATAAGCTTTCAATAAATCCCAGCTGCTACTATTATCATAACAGCAACAACAATAACAAAAAGAATAAGAATGCCACCAGCTTCAGAATAAAGAACTGAAGCTCAGGGAGGTTGTAAGTTGTCCAGAGTCCTACAGCTGAAGAGCAAAAGATTCTGATATCAAAGACAGATTATATGAGTCCAAGTAGCTGTGCCTTGCACTCCACTGTGTCAGCTTAGAGATGCCCAGACTGACAGTGCTGCATTCTCAATACCAGCCTCCCCGTCAGTGTTTGGCTTTGAAGTAGCCTGGTGGGGAATCCCGGGAGCACACTGCAAGAGAAAGTCCTCCCTGTGCCGAGGCACAGTACGGCACACTGTGACTTCCTTTCGGTCTACTTGTGCCACACTCAGGACATTATTTCCAGGTAAACAAAGTGCCTGGACTTCCAAGCACTTCAGGAGAAACTGTAGCCTCTTTCTCCTCACAATGAGACTGGCCTACATGAACACTTAATATACCCAGCACCCTCCAAAAAGCCTGTTTTATCTCCTGCATGTCATTTTATCACAATCTGTAATCTGTGCCAAAAGGAAAACTGAAGTATCAAAGTAAAGCATTAGAGTTGGAGAAGAGCGACAAAAAATATTTATTAAAGTGCTGCAGTTGGGTTCTATGTAAAATGAGTGACTTCCTCATATGCACTAATCCCCAAACAAAATAACCATCAAGAAATATTAAAACACACATTTTATTAGTTTCATTTAATTTCTTAATTGCTCAAAGTCAGTTTACCCATTTATTGCTGTGTGAAGTGCTTAGAGGCAAGGCGCACATTAAAGGGATTATTTCCATGTAATCCCCCCCTCCCAGAGGGTAGGAGCTGATCACTGTGAATCCCGATGTACTCTGTAACAATACCAAGTGGAGGGAATAGGTATTGTAAAATGATATAGTCAGGAGTGAGGTAATACAGTAGCAGAGTGTAATTTAATAGGAAGAGAAAGTACCTCATTTTCAGTAAAAGTTGTGAGCTTTTTTTCAGGAATAGCTATTAACCAAACTGAATTTAGCCTCTTCTTCTTCTTCTGGCTGTACCTCTGTTAATTGATAGATGTTGAAGATGTGTAGCCTGTTAAGATTTTAATCAAATGGTGTCTGGGAGTAGATGTGATCATCTTACCGGGACTTGGAGTTCTGAGGAGAATAATTGCTCTTGAGTATTTCGCTGTCTGTGACAGTTCGCTCACAGCCAGCCTTCCTCCTTGGCAAGCTAGATAGCTCAGGCACTCAGGCTAAATTTGGAGGGTAAAGGAAAGGAGGAGGTAGCAAGGAGGCTAGGCAAATAGTGACCAAGAAACTTGTGACACTGATGTTTTGGCAGCTTCCATGGCCCATCAGAGCTGGCCAGTGATCATTAGGCTTCAAAAGACTAGGAAACCCATTAGTGACCCAGGGAAAAGCTTTTCCTTGTCCTGTTGTGAATGCACCTCCCCCTGTTGTAATACCCATAACCCAAGTACATTATGTTAGGAGCATTAGCGCTCTTCTTAGCAGCAGATAAAAGAGTATTAGGAGAGTACAGAGGTAAGGCCCCTCCTTGCCAGCAACGTCTGCCCCAATACAGCCTGTGACTCAAACGCAGGGGTCAGGTGTGCCAGCCCCGAAACAGGCAGAGCCTTGGCTCTGATTGCTTATGTGCATCCTCTACACTGAGAATCTCACTCATGGAGTACACAAAATAAAACACTGCTTAAAAAGCCCTCAAGGAGATTTGTACCATGTATTTTATTAGATGGAGGGCAAAACAAGCTGATACCAGCAGAAAAAAATGGCTGCTTCAGACCCCAGCTGACCTCTTCTGCATGGAAAATTCTCCATACGATTACAGAGCTAATGAGTAATATTTAATGAAAACATTATGCCTTTGCATATATTTGTAAGCAGCAGTTCTTACACTTAAATTCACATAGAGACAGGATATGTATAAAAACACATCTTGCAGATCACCGTGTTTTAAGGAAAATACTCATCTGCTATCTCTGGCTGTTTCCATAGTTGTTTTTATACAAAGCCCAAACTTTTCAATAAGAAGACTGTAGAATTCAGTCAATCATCGAGTTGACACCAAACATACAAGTATTTGATGATGCGTGGATAAAACAGCTGAATGCAGGGCAGACTCGTCGACATTTCACAGAATGTTTTGGCTTTATGCAAACAACAGTGTATAAAGAGAAAAAAACTGGGCTAAACAATTGCTAAGTAAATATATGGGTTTTTAAAAATTCTTTCTCTTTCAAGAATCCTGAGGCATTTGAAGATGAAGGTTTAGAATGGGGATTGCTTCTGGGATCTCAGTGTATTTCCTTTTCTGCTCAGAATCTGAATCACTGTGGTACTGAATTTGAACACGAAAAAGCCTATGACACCTGTCTTTCTGCCCTTTCTCTTCCCTCTCCAGGTAGAGCTGACAGGCAGCAGTGTCTTTGACTATGTCCACCCGGGGGACCACGTGGAGATGGCAGAGCAGCTGGGCATGAAGCCCCCACCTGGGCGGGGTCTCCTCTCACAGGGCACCGCGGAGGACGGAGCCAGCTCAGCATCTTCTTCCTCTCAGTCAGAGACCCCGGAGCCAGGTGGGAATTGCAACCCAACGTGAGGGTTGGTGGGAGGACCTTTGCCAAATGTGTGTGAGACTATAAATAGGTGTAAGGGTATTTAACAATTCCATGCAGCTTTTGGTCCCATGCAGTAATTAAATAAGGAAGAGATTTGAAAATAAGGAGACATTTTAATGAGTATAATCCAGAGATCTAATTTCAGTCAAACAATACATATAGAAAGTACTAGTTCCTTTAGTTTCTCTTTCAAATCACTGGAGGAAAAGCTTCTGATTCGGAGCACTTTCTTCCTTTCATTGTTACTAAGGCTAAGTGCAATGTATTTATTTATTATTAGGTAGAATCTGTGGCAGAAACATTTTGAATATTAGCTAGTAGAGAATTAAAAGTATTAGGGATTTGTAGAAATCTTGGTTTCCTTTTTTTTTTTTTTTTCTTTAAGCATCAGAAGGTACTTGAAAGATGTGAACAGATAAATTAAGGCTAAAAAGAAAACAGAAATGGCTACATTTTAAACTGCCTTTCCACCCTCAGTATTTAATTAGATCAATTGTATAGAGGAATGAACAGAGGTGACATTCCTCATTGGGATTCCTTCCAGGACTCTTATAGACTTTGCATTCAGAATGTTCCCATTTTCATTGTGTTGTACTGATGATAATTTAAGTATTAGGGGAAAATCCATTTATAAATTAAACAAAATGACTTGATATCCATCAGTCCCCTAGTTCATCAAGCTGTTCAAACACGGGGAAGATTGGCTGGTCGGCCTGGGTCTTCCGAGAGCGCTGGTAATTAGATCTGCGAAGGATTTATTCTTTGCTGATTGGGGCTTTAAATTAATTGAAGTTCCACATTTGTGGTTTTGTCCTTTTTGTACTTTTTTAGAGGAGATATTTCATATTCTTGTGTGGTGGAGTGCTTGGCCAAGCAGCAGTGGTTTAAATGTTAATTTTTCTCATGAGAAGTTTAAGATTTTTAATGAATCAAGGCCTGATTTGAAGTGCAAAGTTTTATTTGCTTACTTGGGAAATTATTTTTGTACTCTTCAAGGATGCTTGTACTTTACTTGCTCTGTTTTTTTTTAAAACAGATTCACAATACAAATATATTTTATTAGGAGTAAAAATGGAAAAAATACTGTGTTGAGGTTAATATTAAAGTAACTACATATTTCAAGACAATAATTTGGCCTGCCTAGCAATAATCACAATATGTTTGCTCACACAGAAGGAAAAACCATATTGGCCTCTTTTGGAAATACTTTAACTTCACCTAGAAGCAATTTATGTTTGCTGATGGAAGTAACTACAGTTCCTACAGCATTCATTATTTGGTAGTGTTGGCAAGCGTCCTCCTTCAGTTGGCCCCATGCATGAGAAAAAAAATATTTAATCCTATTCTTTTTTTTTTCACCCTTTAAAAGTGAAAATAACTTTTTTCAGGGGGAGGTCATATATTCTTGTGCCATAGCTCCCAGACTTTACTGAATAGATAGGTCAGTGAGATCATTGAAACTATGTTTAGTCATTAGATCATTCATATCTGGGCATCTTTGAAAAGCAGCAATGAAAATACTTTCTACTTCATTATTCTGAAGTTCAACTGAGTCCCCTTCCTTCCTCATGACTCAAATATGATCTGTGAAAGAATTTAAGTTTAAGGGCTGGTGAGACAGCTCAGTGGACTAGGCACTTGCTTAGGCAGGTGCAGAGGTCAGGGTTTGATCCATGGCACCACATGCTGCATCGGCCCCACCCCGGGTGCACTGAGCTGGCAATGGAGTCTGGGCATGGTGGCACATGCCTGTAATCCCAGAACTAGGGAGGCTTAAAACAGGAGGATTGCTATGAGTCCAAGCTGCACAGTGAGACCCTGCATAAAAAAAATAATAATAAGTTTAAAAGCCTTTGGAAAAGTGGCCTTTGTTTTCTTCAGCCACAAATTCTGAGTTTAGAAGAATCTTTTTGAACTTTTAATCCAAATTCCAACATAGGCAGCCATTCTTACAGCACAACCAATAAGTACTCTTTCTCACCTCTGCTAGAACCTGCCTCTGATAGGAAATCCACGGACTCACAAGGATGCCCAACTCATTGCTGAGCAGCTCTAATAGAAAGCGATTCTTGATTTGGATCCCAAACCTACTTTGCTGCAGCTTCCCACCCTCTTACACCATGCTTCAGATTCATCATGTCTTTCCTATTATGGCTTTTCAAATATGTGAAGTTATATACATCAAATCCTGGCTTCCTTCCAGGAAGAGTATTCTGGGAATTCCATCACCACCACCATTCAGTTGCATGTTCCTAAAAGCCTCAGCATCCTACTCATCTTGCCCTGGCTAAGCTTCAGTTTTTTGGTGACCTTGTAAAAAATATGATGCTATGAACTACATATAGCCCTCTAGACATGTGGTCGATACAAAGCAGAAGGATTGTCATCACTGCCAGTATAGAATACTGTGCTTCTGTGAATGTGCTTTAAGGCTGGGTTAGGTCCTGCTGGAAGACAGAGCATGCTGTTGATTCAGATGGAACTTGCTCTCTCTCCAAACACAGATTGGAAACAACCTGTCATTTGGCAGAGACTTTGGAAACAAAGAAATCCATAATCTACAACCCAGTTCTTCTGTAATATTCTAGGCTAGAATCAAAATGAAACACCAAACCCAAGTGACTGCATTGAGATGAGAACTCTGATAAATCCCATGTGTTTATGAAGGTACATCGCACACCTCTAGGTACACTGTCAGAACTCTGCTCTAACCTGTTATTAGGTCTGGATAAGAGAGCCTATTTGGCTGGCACATCTTTCCTTTACTCTTGTCATTTAACAATAAGGTGTGATTACAAGGTACTATATATGTGGGCTGTCCAGATAGCTCAGCAGACTAAAGCAACTGCTTAAGCTGGTATAGCGACCTGGGTTCAGTCCCCAGCATGCCGTGCTGGCCCCACCCCCAGAATGCACTGAGCCAGCAAATGAGACTGAGCGTGGTGGCATGTACCTGTAATCCCAGCACTTGGGAGGCTGAAAACAAGATGATCACTATGAGTCTGATCTGTGTAGTGGGACCCTATAGACCCTGTACTAAAAATACATTTTTAAAAAGGTACTCTACATTTATTTGTGCTTCCTTCCCTACTCCTCCCACCATCCTAACTGGGAAAACTGAAAACTCTGCTTTCTACATCCCTTAACAACTGAGACTTCTTAGCTATACCTGCATAGGAAAGGGCTTCCTTCCTTGATAGCAAGTGAGGCACTCACCACTAGAGAAAGTCAAGTTATCTGAGCCTTCAAAGTCTGAAATATTGGTTCCTTTCAATCTCTGGTATAAGGAAGCAATTAGATTGACTGCTCACATACTAGAAAGTAGCATAGGGTGCTACCTTGAAGGAATATCTGCACTAATGCAGATGATTGCTCCAAGGGAATTACTTTAAAAGTTCATGTCAGGCACTGCATCCCAAAGCTGCTTATGTTTCTTAAAAGCTGAAAGAATTTTAACAAGATTTCTTAATTCTTAATAACATGAAGGAACATTTTGAAGACTGTTGTTCAGTGCATCATAATCTTTTAAACTGTGATAAAGCACAGATTCCTTTTTTGCACACCGGTGTAATTTGGTTAGAAAGGGGATATTGATATATGGTTATTATGAAAATGAAAGGACTAGTAGGTATGGAATTTTTAGAAGTCCTGATATGTTCAGTGTAGCATTACTAAATGACTGAAATCTAAATAACATTTGGCATTATAATAAAAGGAAATAAGTGACAAAACCAGACAAGAGGCAGTGATACTGCACCATCATAGGAATTCCATTTCTTTGAGCTGCCAGCCCATGATTCCCTTGTCTTACGTCAGCCTCAAGATGGGGGATGAAGGTCTGTTGAATTGGCAGTGAACCCAAACAAATATTTTGTACAGATTACTGGTTGAGTAAATACATTGTTTATTTTAGAGAAGTCTTAAATATTAGAAACATAAGTGAGTGGCCTTATTTAAAATTTTATGAAAATCTAGAGGATCTATGTAGGGGTGGATGCGAACGTCCTGTAGGGGCTGCTCTTTGACGTTCAACAGGCAGCCATTTCTCTCTTCCCACAGGCACTATGACGAGCACAACTTCTCTGACAGGGCTGCCTGGATGGTTGACTTTCTTGCTGTAGATGTGCTTGTGTCTTTTCATTATTCATAATGATTCTGCAATCTTGGGGTTAGGAGTACTATCCTCATTTTTTTCATAAATCTCAATGTTGTGTTTTCTAAATGCTCAATAACAGAAAAGCAGCTCTCTCAAGAAATCCTGGAGGAACTCTAAAAATTTTGAAGACAAAGAGTAATTTCCTTTAAGTTATCATAAAATTAGTGACTTTATTCCTTCTTAATAAAATAGTATTTTTTCCAGTTATAAAATGAATTTATATTCATTGTGAAAAATTAGGAAAAAAAGATCAACCAATGATCCACAACCCAGAAATAGTGATTGTTTATACACATGTTCTATATAGTCTTTCCAATTACAAACACAGTGGGGCTTTGGGGGTGTTGGTATGTTTTACTAAATAAGATCTGGTAACTTGTTTTGTTGTTTTTTTTTTTTTCATGTAATCTCACAGGCATCTCTTTCCTGTTGTATTTCTCTCTTCAAGATGAAATTCTCTATCTCCAGTGGCTTGTTTCCCATAACTCACAATCAGCATCTATTGTAGGACCATCATGAGGAGTAGCATAACTGGGTCCCACTTTTGAGGAAATTCAGCTAAGACAAGGAACTCTTTCAGCTTAAAGAATGGGTATGAGCCTATATGGGGAGAAATCAATACTGCATCAGAATCTAGACAATTTGGCAAAGGTCTGAGACAGAACTTTATGTGAAGAATGACTAGCAACATGATTAACCCCTTGATTGTGTAGAATATAGGTTATCATATTTTATCTAAAGCTTTAGGCAGAATCTAGTGTGTTTATAGGATTAAGAAAATCCTTATGAGGGCTGGGGAGATACTCAATGGTCTAAGTGTCTGCCTGCCTGGCAAGCACAAGAACCTGGGTCTGATCTGGTACTCCATGCCATACCACCATGCCACCATACCCACCACTGAAACTAGGTGTGGTGGTGCATGCCTGTAATCCCAGTACTGGGGAAGCTGAGACAGGAGGAGCACTATGAGTCTGAGCTGCGTAGCAAAACCCTGTACCAAATAAATAAATTTTTTAAAAAAGAAAATCCTTATAGTAGCATAACCCTTATGCTAGGATATCTGTTCCATGTTCTGAATGCCTTAAAAGGAAGCAAAATTTAGATGGAAATAATCTGCATTTTCTACTTATACCTCTATGCCATGGTCAATTTGAGCAGCTTGCTATAGGAACAAGAACATAACCTCTTGACTTTATTAGACAAGTTTCACGATAAGTAATGTAATACGAATGAATGGGAATAACAATAAAGAGTAACAAGGATCAGATCAACATTTTATTTAAAAACTATATGAGACATACATTCACTCACGTGGGTGAATTATTTACCATCTAGTGTACAACTAAGGAATGGGGCTTTTTTTGTCCTGGTTCAAGTTTCCTATCAATGAAGTAAATTTAGAAGTTAGGCAAGGGAAACCATCTTGCTAACCTCACATCCAACCTCAGTCCCCAGACAATGTGACTGTATCTACAGCACTTTCTGCTGTACTGCAAATGTCAAACAGAAGGTGTAATGGATTTAATATTAGTGCTGGCCAAGGTGTTGAGGGAGCTGTTAATAATGTCACTCCAGTTATTGATCTGAAGCCTTTAAAAATCAGAGAAAAGTGAGAGATCCTCTACTGGGGAAAGACATACAGTGACTGGTTTTTATTGCCAATATATTTCTACATACAGAGTGGCAACTTTCAGAAATTATGCTATCGTCATTAATTTCTGTGAGATTTTTGGAATCATTAAATGGTTAGATAATATCATGGATCGTGTTTTGCATGCTAGTGTGAATAGACTGGACCAAGGTTTTCCTTGAGATGTAAATAGGGCTGAAAAATTTGCATGGCAACTATTGTATTCATGCAAGTTGTCAGAGGATAGGAAGTCATCAGCAATATAATGTGCTTTATGATGCTGTCAGATCAGTTGGAAATGTAAACAAACTGCATAGTTCCCAGGATGCACTGTACTTCACCTTTCTGAAACTTTTCATACACTCACGTAGTAACTTAAGCTAGAAATAGATTTTAATCTTGCAGTTAGCATACATACCTCTTTAGGAAACTGATAATCCTTCAATCTGAACAACAGTTCGTATGCAATGAAATTCCTGCTTTCTGTAGTCCCTGACTAATAAGTGAAATTTAAATGTATGATTTATGTTGAATGTTTATCAAACTGCAAATACACATTTAATTCCTTTCCATATGCATTCAACAGAAGCAAAGATAAATCCATCAGATAATTTACCACTGTGATCTCCAGTGGACTGAATGTGAAGTGTGTCTCTGTCGGGGCTGTAGCAATGATGCGAGCAGGTTCAGGATTCCTCCAAACTGGCCCATCTTCTGTGACTTCTCAGGTGCACATACGCACAACCAATCTTACAGCAAGCAACCTGACAAACAGTAATCTTAGGCCTGAACTCAGCTTTTATACAAAATTATTTATTCTCCTTAGCCATGGCATTATTATTATTAATGTATTTAGTACAAGGTCTACAGGCTTTACCTACACAGATTGGACTTGTAGTGATTCTCTTGTTTTCAGCTTCCCAAGCCCTGGGATTACAGGTGTGCGCCACCACGCCCAGTCTCAGTCACTGTCTCAGTGCACCCTGGGAGACAGGCCAGCACGGCACACTGGGGATCGAACCCCAGTCCCTGTGTCTGCCTAAGCAGGCACTTTACTCCGCTGAGCTATCTGGCTGGCTCTATGTCATTATTTTAAAATAAATTAGAAATTCTCTTCTTGCCAGTCCTAAAGATGATGCGCATGCAGCGGAGTCAGCCAGTCTTCTCACAGGGTCTGCTCTGCCAAGTTCAGAATAAGTCTTTTGCCCCCCCCCCCGCCCAAGGCTACCCTGATACAATACCGTTTTTTTGTGCAGAAAGTAGACCATTTTTAAATTGCCACCTTTGTCCCCAACTAGTTCAACAATATTTCCCCATGTATTTTGCCCTGCTCTCTGCTGATATACCAGGCCTTGGCATATTGCTCTAATTTGTATATGTTCATGCTTTGTGGGGGAAGCATGTGTTTGTGTATGATGAAAACACTTGCAAAGCAACTTTGTAGTTCTAGGCTCTTGCCTCAGGGACCTAAAGAAAAATAAGGTGAAAATCTCTTCTTCCAACCATGCTCCCGGCCTGCACCTGAGCTCTGCCCTTCCAGGCCAGCTCCCAGAATGCAGAGCTGCAGCCGCAGGCGTCCTTTGGGAGCTAACACCTCGACCCATGAAAATCAGTGTTGGCGACTCACTCTTCACACGGAAGGGCAGCCTCCCTTTTATTCCCTGAAATGATGTAGGATATCAGGACAGTTCTGCGTACCATTCACTGTGGTTCCAACTCAAAAAAGCACTGCTTTATGGAAATTAATACAGTGGTATTTATAGAGAAACAAGTATTTTGTTCAAGAATGGGAACAAAAGCCTCTTATCAAGATACAAAATAGTTTTACTCAGTTTTTATATGGTGTTTTGCACCCAAACCTTCTATAAAAGGTTTAGGAAATCAATTTTTAAAACCTATTATTTTTAAGTTTTCTTATATAGCTTTCTAGGTCATAATTTTGACTTCCTTCTATCTGTAGTGATAAGGGGTATATTTTCAAGCTTTGAAAATGAAGCCCAACATGTTAATGATGACTTACTATTCTCTGTTTTTTTGGTTTTTTTTTTTAAAGTGGCTGAATTTGTTATTGGGTAATTAAAAATATACATTTCTATAACTGTTTCCTTGAACAAAGAACAAGTTATTTGCTTTTAATACATATCACTGTGGCAATGTCATCCCTGTCCAAATTATACCATTCTGAATTCTACATCTGCACTAAACAGCAGACTTAGAAAGGATCAGTTACCTGGCATTGACTGAGCTTCGCAGGGTGCACAGATCAGAAGAGGCAGACCTGGCTGGAAACCATTTCCACCCCTAGGGAGCAATTTACTCATGATTGCTTGGGGAAAATACTGGAAATATTGCTTCTGTGTAAAGTTTGCAACTTCCCGTTGTCAGCTCTTTGGCAAGCAGTTATTCCCGAGTATAGCTTTAGAAGCAGAGCATACTTAGGCTACTTTGCTATGGTGGCATTGGTTTTCCATGTGTTATATGTAGAACACAAAAACCGCTAATTGCCAGAGTTAATTCACACCCTGCTGCTCTGAGGTGGGTCAGTGTGTTATCCTTGTTCTATGGCTTGGGGAAAAGTGATGGAAATTCTAAGTGATTTTCCCTAGGCCACACAGGTTAGATTTAGCAAAGAAGATTAAAGTAAAGTGTTCAGTATTAGGGCTGGAGTAAGTAGAAAACAGATGGAAAAAGAGAAAGGACCCAATCAGGAATGAAACCAGAGGAATTTTCTCCAAGGGGATCTTGACATCCCGAGAGAAAGCTAATTAGTCCCTTAACACCTATTTCATTTAGGTGAAAACATCTTTTTAAAAAATAGAATCTCTTACTTGGAAACAAAACCTATCTAATCTTTTTCTTTCCTTTCACTCCTATACTGAAATTCTTTCTGCCACAACAAACAGTACGTACCATCTGAATTCATCAGGCATAATACATCCCTGAGTCCTGTGGTCCCCACTCATTGTGTGATTTCCAGTCAGGAACGCAGCCCAAATTCTCTCTGTACACATGATCTCTGCTCTGCCACAGCCAGTACAGGGCCAGGCTCTCTGCAGTTTCTCCAGGGTCTTCCTTCCCCAGTTGGATTTACCACAAGGTACACATCTTCTCCTGGAGGTATCCGCTCATGAAATACAAACATAGTTCTTTGAACCCCCTGGAAACACCACCCACCTTCTCTTAGTTGACAAAAGTAACAAAAGAGGGAAGAATATGTGTCTTTTCTCCAGCTATGATTAACTACAGTAAAATATTCTTTCCAGTTCTAGGCCCACTTGATAATAAGAGAATGTATAGCTTATTCAACCACTGATTGAATGTCACCCTTGTGTCGGGCATTGTGTGAAGCACTGAGGACACAAAGTTGGTACTTCCTACCTACTGGGAGCTGAGCACCATGTGAGGGAGAGGTCATATGGTGAAGGACTGTGGTGATGACTATAAGCGTGCCACAGGGCCTAAGTTGGTCAGCACTGGGACAAAGAGTGGTAGAGACTCTCAGACTTACTGTTTTGAAATGCCCACAGCAATAAAGAACAGGACTGTTAGGGAATGGGATGAACATTATCAAGAGGTTTTGTTGTTGTTTTGTCCATTTAATTAGCATAAAACTGTGCCTAACAAATGTAGCTGCTGTATGATAGAGTCCCAGAAACATTAATTCCTCTAATGTTGCTCTTTCAGGCTCTATAAGAATTTTCTAAATGTGAGGTACCCCAACTATCCTCCTTTCCACTTATAAGGGCCAGTTTAGTTAAAATACATGAAATCCTACCTGTGAAAAGCCATACTCCTTTATCTTTTTCTACTCAGGACATAATTTGTGGTAAATACTATAATAACATTAATGACATTAACAAATAATGTTTACTATATATTACCTGCATGTTCCAATTGTAAAAGTAAACATTCATTTATTTTTTATTTTATTGAGAAACAAATAGCAATGAGACAGTTTCAAAACAGGTTAGTAGGACAGTTACAATAATTAATACATTGCATATTGTTGTTTTTGTAGTATTCATAGTACAGGATGCAGACATGATATCCTGTCCAAACACTATTAGTACAAATCTTCCTTCTCATTGAATTAGGAGAAAGTAGCTGTATGTCTATCCTAACTATTTTGTATATACAGATACAAAATGGTCCTTCACTTATATCCCCTTTTTTGGTTTAGTTTTGTCAGAGATGGGTATTCCATTGCCACTTAAATATTGTAGGTGCAAGAATTCAGCAAAATAATCCAATAGAGTCCAGTAGTCCATAATAGTAGTGGGTTATTCATAGGACTGGCAATGTCAGTAGTTGTTGATTTTTCAGAATGATCCCAACCAAGATTAGAGGTGGCAAATGACTTGTATATCAGAGACTATACTACAGACCTATAATTGGGATCTAGGCTTTGTTTTGATTTTAAGCACATTTTTGGATGTTACTGAAGGGACAAGAGGTAGCCAGGCCACTGCCCTCAGTAGATTAATGCACAGTGAACAACTAGAGAAAAAGGCAGTGCTGCTATCTTGTGACATTGTGACATAAAAATGGTAGTTGGTATAAGAAGTCCAGAGTGAGTTCAGAAATCTTAGACTGAGTTTGGTGAGGAGGGTGATTTGCACTGCTTGCATGACAGCCACCCCATGAGCAGGGGGTAGGACAGGCTTCCAGGAGACGCATCCCAAGAATGACTAAGGAGCGTTCCATTTTCCTCACTGAAACCAAGGCACATGCCTATCTAGGATGAGGCTATGTCATGGCGGGCTGTAGAGATAGCATGAAGCATTGGAGATAAGTGTGATAAATTCCAAAAAGCACCCACTGAACACAGCAGTGACCTGATGAATATTTTAGTTTATCCTTTACCAGCTTAAAAAACAAACAAACAAACAAACAAAAAACCCTCCAATTTAAAAAGATCATTCCTTGAGGATTATATTATTCAGCTCCTCATGGATCCTGAGTCCCTTATGAAACACAATTGCTAATAGGGATTGAAAGCCTGCTATGCCCCCAGCATTCTGCAAAGACCATCACATGCATAACCTTATGAATTCCTTGAAAAGTACGATGAATATGGGACTGTCAATTTTCACATTGTACACCTGAAATATTAAGCAGAAAGTGAGTTTGAAAAACATCTAAAAGTCTCACAGTAGCTAGTAGTAAAATGCCTAAGGTTTGCACCCAAGTTGCCGCCCACCAGAGCCCCACTCACCGGTTCCTGCAAGATGCAAGTCAGCAGAGCTGTCTAGCCTTTGCCTAAGACCACCAGATGGGGGCGCTCACCATCCTTCCCTGGCAACGCTGACTACCAGAGTTGAATGAATTTTAGGGTAGCCTGAATAACCGCCTTCATGGCATTGGACACCAAATTCTTTATTTTTCCAATGATAGATTGAATAGAGACACAAAACAAACGAAAATCATGTAATAAGTTGTTTCTCTAATCCTGAAAAAAATGAATAGCCTATAGAAGAATTATTGAGAGCTCTTAGAAAGAAGAAATGATTATTTGGAGTTGGCATGATATTTAGAAGAAATGTACTTTGTAGTCCTTCTTTAACCAGGACTTTTGATAAATATTCTAGGAATTATGAAAGTCGTAAGATTTCATATCAGATTGGGATTAATAATACTATTTGTCCACACTCATTGGTTTAATCAATTTGTAATTAAAAATCTTAAAATTTTGAAAATTACAAAGCTATTGGTCATGAAATGTTCAAATGTAGATTTCCTCAAGGTCCAAAGCTGTTCCTGGGACTGAGAAGATAGCTCAACAGTCTATGCACCTGCCTGGCAAATGCGAGAACCCAGGTTCAATTCTCGGTACCTCATGCCATGCCAGCCACCAAACCCTGGATTTGTTGTGCCAACCACCAAAACCAGGCATGGTGGCATATGACTATAATTCCAGCACTGGGAAGGCTGAGACAGGAGGGTCATTACAACTCCGAGCTGCGTAGCAAGACCCTGTACCAAACATATAAATAAAAAAAATTAAGTTTTTTTAAAAAGTTGTTCCTATTTGCAATTTCTTCAAATCAGGTGTCTTTGATAAAAATGTCTCTCTGCTAGTCAATGCCACTTCTTCATTGGGGCTCTTCTTCTCCACAGTAAGAAAGAAAATACAGGAACATTAGTAAAACAGATGGCATTGGAAAATTAATCTTTTCCCTGTGTCTTGCCATCTCTTTACTGAACAGAACACATTCTTATGTTGGAAGGGGATCAAAGTATAAAAACTTACCTAATTGATAATATAAAAATAAATTAAAATACAGTCAATCAATATTTATGGAAATATTTTCTGTTTCACAGATGTAATATAAAATGTAAAATGACACAAGTCCAATAGTTATGTACAGTATTCATTCCTTCATTAACTTATGTGCTCATTCAGTCATTATGTGTTACATGTGAATAGGCCAGACCTAGCCTTGTTCTTGGGCTATAGTGGTTACCTAAAAGGTCTCTACTGTCTCAGAACTTATATGCACATAAAAGCTCCACCTAAAAGAATCAAAATAATTTCCATTGAAAAATTAATTAAAGGTCTCCATTTTATGAAAGGTAGGTTCATCTATGTAGGACCAATGATTGTCTCTGCTTTCTAAATGCAGAGCTGATAAAAATTCTAAGCAAGCACTTCTAAAATATATTCCCCCTCCTAAGAGTCCTATAAGATGCTCTGTTTATGTATCTATCTATCTATCTATCTATCTATTTATTTATTTATTTATGGCAGAACCAGGGATTGAACTCAGGCCCTTGTGCTTGCCAGGGAAGTGTTTATTCTACTGAGCCATCTCCCTGGCCCAAGAGGCTGTTTTTAGAAAGGTCACCATAGTTAAACAGCAGAGGAAAAATTTTCTCAATCATTTCTTCATTGGAGGTAAATAATACACATTAACTTGTGCAGATTTGAAATTTGTATGATCAATAAACCTATTTTTTAAAAGTCTTTCCCAATTTTAACCATATTAGTGTGTATTTTATTGCTATTAAAAACACCTGAGGTGGGCTAACTTTATTTTTTAAAGTGATTTATTTAAATCACAGTTGGCTCTATCCCCTAATGATGGATATCAACAGAAGGGGTACATGTAGAAAGAAGAAATCATATCACCCAACAAGAGGCCAGAGAGGCCAAAGTCCCACAGTCCCTTGCAAGGGCATGCCTGCAATGATATAAGAACCTCCCTCTATTTTTGTTTAGTTCCATCATTTGAATATTATAGGTGTGTTAACTCAGCAAAATAGTCAAAAAGAGTCCAGTAGTACATAATAGTATTGGGTCTTGCGCTTCACTGGCAATGTCAGAAATTGTTGACCTGAGTCCCCTACAGCTCAACATAACACCATGGCTTTACTTCTTATACTTTGTTTCTATACTTTTCTGCTGGATGGTCAAGCCCAAGATAAAGCAAGACCTATGTAACAATCATTATAGCTTTTGGTCTGGTAAGGTCAGTGAAATCCCTCAGGATCCTGAGGTACAGATCCTGTACCTCAGATTGTAGATCCTTTGTCAGTGTCGGCCATGTGGATGAGTCATGGCCAGTGCTTGGCCAATGTGCTCTCCGTGAAAGCCTGAGAGAATGTTTTCTCTCCATGTGACTCTTCTTAGGCACACTCTACATCATTGATTACTTTCCTCTTTGGCCCCATAATCTCTTTGATCAGAAAATTTGGGACACTACTGAGTTACATGAGGTTACAGTACAAGTTCTCATATGTCCTAAACTTTAATTGACCTTGGAAGGCTAGGACCAAAATGTTGGCTTTCCTTGCAGAAACAAAAAAGGGGATACAGATGAATGTCCATTTTGTATCTGTATATTCATAATGGTTAGGGTAGATATATAGTTACATTCTCTTAATGAATACAGGGATTTGTTCTAATAGTGTTTATAAATAGGATATCATGTCTGCGTCTTATACAGCAAATAACCACTAGGAAAAGAGTATGCAATATGTTAATTATTGAAACTGTGCTACAAATTTGATTTGAAACTGTCTCATTACTATTTGTTTCTCAATAAAATTATGGGGAAAAAGAGAACCTCCCTCTAGCTTCTAGTCCAAAGCTCTAGTCCAAAGCCTCCCCATTACATGCTAAGAATAGAGTTGCTAACTCATGATCCCTTGGAAGACACATCTAAACTATATTCAAAGCAAAGCTATGGATAGTTAAAAAAAAAGTTAACTATTTTTTAAAGTAACTCTTACAAACACCTTCAGAAATGCATGATTAAGCATCACACACAATCTGTGTCTGCTGGCCAGCTGCCTCCCATTTGTGCCACCCTTCCCTTCTGAGACCCTTCTAATACCAGGAAGGTCACAAAGGAGTCACTCCACTCAAAGATTACATAATCTACTTCCTTTGATAGCTCTCCCAGATGTCTCTCAACACCAACCAGGGTGCCCTTCAAGCTTTTCTCTCTTAGTTGCTTTCTCCACACTAGGACACAAGACCAGAGACTCACAACTCTTAAAGGAAAAGAAGTTTACTTGGACAATTATTTTTGAAGTTTCCATTTTTGCATGGCTGGTGTGTGGTAGAAAAGTTAGAGCAGAGAAAAGCTGCTCATAGCATGGCCACCAGGAAGCAGAATCAAAGAGTTAAAGGAGGATCCAGAAAGAGAGAGACATCCTCACAGGACCTGTCTCTTCTGACCAGACCCCACCTCCTAACAGCAAGGCAGCTATCGTGCCTGTGTGATGCCTGTATAATCCAGTCATACATAATACTTTGGGAACTATTTTAGATCAAACCATAACGTTGTCTTAAAGTGAGCAGCCCCAAGTTCCTATATCTTTGAGTGCAGTGCTAGATTTTCTTCTGCGGACTTGCCCATTTCTCTTTCACTCCATCCTCTCTATTCTGTGTTTGCATAGGCAGAACACAAAGGCTCTAGCTTTCCACTCACTGTAGCACTGTTCCACTTTAGTGTATAGATATTATCGTGGCTGTCCAGATCAGCGTGGTATTGATAGCCAGTTACTAGATTGTTTTCTCTTATTTGTAATAATTTAATTAAATTGCATCTCCTATGCAGTATTAAAGATGTGTTTAATCTGCAACTTAGAGATTATCCTACTGAGAGTTGACTACATGTGAAGATAATGTTCCTAACCCACATTTTAGAACATAGTCCATAAACTATTTTGATGTTTGGCACATGTATGTGTGCACAGAGCTTTGGAGTCAGAAAGCCTTTGTTTATATTTTTACCTCTTAACTCTATCATTCACTAGATGTTGGACTTTATGCAAGTTAATTAACTGATATATACCTCAGTTTCTCCATCTTAAAATTTTAGCCCTCTGAGCTAGATTGGAAAGTGGAATAAGAATAATCACCTACTGGTTTTGCCATCAAATAAATTAATAAATTGACTTATTGTATAAGGATATGAGATAATTAATTTAAAATAGTTAGAACAGTAGCATAGCATATACTTCGTGTTTAGTGAATATTTTCATTAATTCTGTTGAACTAAGCCTTGTCCCGAGACCAAGTTTAATATTTAAGGAAAGGTTAGCCAGGAAGTTGGCATCTTTGTTTTACTGGCATCGTGCTCCAATAACCTGATTTAAGGGCTCAGGTTCTACATGGATCAGAATACTCAAAAGGTGTGCTTCTTGGGCTGGCCAGATAGCTTAGCAGATTAAAGCACCTGCTTAGACAGAAGCAGGGACTTGGAGTTCAGTCCCCAGACTGCTGTGTTGACCCCATTCCCCTAGGCAGGCTGAGACATTGAGATTGGGTGTCATGTGTGCCTGTAATCACAGCACTTGGGAGGCTGAAAACAGGAGGATCACTACGTGTTAGATCTGTGTCGACCCTGTACTAAATACATTAAAAACAAAACAAAACAAAAAAATAGTTGGCATGTGTGCATATGTGCGTGTACTCTGTACACAAACACACACACTAAATGGAAGGTTTTTTTAAGACTCTATTTCAAGTAAAACACTCTTTTGGAAATAATTTACCTCCACTAACTGCTGTGATACACAGATTTTGACTGTAGGTTTACATTATTTCTACATTTAGTTTCTTTAACACACAAATTCAGTTTTGCAGATTCATATGTATTGTGTATTCAGTTTTCTTAAAGCACAGAAATACATTATTTCTAAAATTCACAGAGACACATAATTCCTCTCCTCAGGGCCACACCACTGTTCCTAGACCCTGCACACCAACATATGCCTGCCGAGTTCCCTTCTTCTAATTTGTATTTGGAGGCTGCCCAATTCCACTTTGGAGGAGACTTGAATGTTAGTCTCTGAAGGTTTGTTGCTTCCAACTTGGCCTGTTAGAATGGGGTCTGCGTTTGGGCCAGGGGCGTGGCTGGTGCACAGCCCATAAGATGTTCTTTACTGATACTTTCCCTCTTTCTCTGGCTGGGCCATTGTGATATGGCCACAGCCACACATGGGTTAAGAGCCACGAAAAACTAAGCAACCTAGAATTAAATGTTAGGTCTCTGTGATCTAAGAGTCCTTTTACTATCAAATCAGCTTTCATCCAGCCTTTGGGCCTGTGCTGGAGAATGAGGAGGTGGGGTGGGGGTGGGGGTTCAGGACTGGTTTGAAATTTAAATGAATCAATTTATGTTGTGTAGGAGGGCTTCAGTTCACCACTAATCCTGAGAACTGAAATGAGTGTATATCTAGTAGAATGCTTTTGTAAAAGCAAGAGATGCCCAGATGCCCTGGCCATAGATACTATATATGGACTTAAATAAATAAATTAGGAAACTCATTTCACATAGGCCACCAAACAGTCATGAGATGTTAATGACTTTTAGTCACTGCCAACCTGGACAAAATTCAAGCCAGTGACCTATGGGTGAAGGGCTCCATATATCCCATTACCAATCCCCTGAGCCATTCAGTCGCCCCTGACAAGGTATTTTATCATACCAAGTCCACTGTGGTACAATAGTCTAGATTCCTATACTATCAAGAAATCTTCTATAAAAATTCTAAAAGTATATCAGAGAGGAACAGCACCTACTTCTTCCAATAAAATAGCAATTCCAATTAAAACACTGGAAAGAGGGCCATGGGAGTATATAGACACGCATACATAGTGTTGGACCATTTTCTTAATTCCAGTTTCTTTCATCATGTTTACCCACTGCACATTTGATTCTGCCTCTGGATATTTAGTAAACTGGCATATTTGGGAGTTCCATTAAAAAAGCCATTAGTTTTAGTTTAACATTTGTATAAAACTGATTCTTCATTAAACCTATGGTGCTTTCTTTCCCTAGCTTGTTTTTAAGTGTCATAAATAAATGACTTAAATGTCCCACAAGACAAATGTTCTTTAATCATCTAATGCACTCATTTATCCTAAGCCTTAACCTTAGTCCTAAATTAAGTCTGTTGCAAAAACATAACTTCATCTAAAAACATCCATCAATCCTACATGCTTCTGATAAGCACATTTAAAAAACATAAACAATCAGACACTTGTCAATCTGGGTGAAGCCCAGTCCCATTTAAGAGTTATTCACCAGCAGCAGTATTTCATGGCCACACCACCAGCAGAATTATAAAAAGAGAATGGCTGGTATTTGAGCCTTTGCTAAAAGTTTATATTATGAAATTGAGGGTATAAGGGTATGGTTTACAAGAATGTCAAATGAAACAAAGCTTAGGCAGGATAATCCTCTTTCCACATCAGATACAATTGGAGTTTGTCTTGAGAAAATATTAATAATTTGACAATACCATAAATACATTAAAATTTCATGATCACATTCTTGGTAAATTGCATGCCATGCCTTTGATTAATTTTTATTTGTCCATAGGCCTAAAAAAAATCTGTCAAATAATCTGGCTTCTCAAAGCTCATACATGAGTGATGATTACTGAAAGGTTCGGTGCAAGGAAAAACGAACTGAAAGTGTAATGGAATAAACACTTGACTAAATTGGGCACTTAATAACTCATAACTAAAAATTCACATAGTTTGGTAAAATCTGAGTTTTGACAGGTGCCCAGTTTAATTCCAAACTGATTATGTCTTTCATTTGCCAATGGTCCCCTACCACAGTAGTAAGACAAAGATAATCTACTCGTTTTTCCACTAGCTTTCTTGGGTACAGTGGAATTAATATGCAGAGCCCCTTGGGGTTGTTGGATGCCCCCCCACCTTCAACTGGGGCTTTAAATTTTTTTTAATAGATAACAGCATTCACCAAATAGCTACATTGAGAATAAACTCAAAAATTATCACCAAGGCCCTTCCCCTGCCATAATTTGTCAAATCTGCTGATAGGAAACAAATTCTATTCATAAAGATTTTATTTGGGGGGGTACTCTTGTGATTTGGTAGCAATTCAATTATAGTTTTGTGAGATAGTGAGCCCAGAGAGGGAATCCAGACTGACAAGAAATATGACAGGACAGTTACAGAGTGTTTATGCAATTAAACTTTCACTGACAATACCTGCAGAATGATGAATGCGTGGGCGGAGGTGTGTGAGCGCAGGCAATGCCCCACAAGTATTGCCCATTTTTCATTATTATACAACTGTTCAGATCTTTCAAGAACAGCCTGAAGTGAGGTAGGAAAGAGAGTGCTGTTCTGCAGCATGTTAACCAAATGCCTTTTTTTTTTCCTTCCCACCCTCCAACGGGTCTTGATGTGCCAGGTGATAAAAGAACATCTATTTTAGAAAAATGTTTCAAAAAGATTAAGATTTACCCTGAGCTTGACATATATTAATTTTGGATACCAAAAGAGGTTCTTATTCTTCTTTTTTTCTGTCTGCAACTTTATATCACTTCCCAAATGATAGAATAGTGCATAATTAAACTGTTGGGTTATTCATTTTATGCAAGCAGGTGCAAAGGGCACTATAAAAGTAGGATTTTACTGATAGTAGAGCAAGAAAGAAAAGAGAAACGTTAAAGCCTTTGTAGAGCACACAAAAGCTTACAGATGAGATTAATTCGGTTGGGCAAAGTTGTTTCTATATTGTGTGAGTCTTCCAAGGATATATGAAATCAGAAAAGTTGAAAATTTTCAGAGCTTCCCGAAAACGATTTGGAGTTTTTCAGGTTCTTAACCCATATATGAGGTCCTTAGGTGGAACTATCAGTTTTTGATGTGATTTTGATTTTTCGAACAAGCACTAAATACCCTGGTATCTGAGAAAAAGAAAGAAAGAAACCTTTGAGTCTTTGAGTTAATTTTGTGGAGACTTCATGTTGGCAAAATCAGCTGTGCTTGAAATAACTGAACTTGGCAGCAAAGTGATTTCCTTTCAGAATCCACAGCTTGGATGATTCATTATATGGAGGTGAGAGAGAACCAGTGCGGTAGAAAGATGTAAACCATTGACGTGAAAACCACGTGTCTTCCCTTAATATTTACACATCCATTTGAATTAATGAGACTTCCTTCTGAAAAGGAAATGGTACTCATTCTTAAACCATTCATTCATTTTGACCTCTGGACAGCTGCACTGGATTAACAATTTTTTGTTCTGCTTTGCTTAATCATTAGTGCTCCTTTGTTAACATTCTTATCCATTCTGGGGACACTAGAAACCTTGCATTTTTATGTAAAATTTTCAGTTTTTATGATCAACCTACATTTTTTTCTCTATCTGGGTGCAAACTCAAAGGCAGAGAGTTGCAGTCCCATGCTGAGGTGTAAGACTGTATTTCTGGAAGCAGTTTATGGTTTAATATTGAATTTCTACATTACCATGTGGCAATTATTATAAATCAGACTCACATTTAGATGTGTTTATATAATTCTGTCAGTTTGGTCAGTGCAGCTAAGTCACTTCAGTAGCTACAAACTTTACTTGTTCTAAAAGCAAGTTGACCATACATTTTTATCAAAATGATCAATCCAAAAACCCTATGGTCTAAATGTGACTTTTTATAATCATCTCACATTGGAAAAAGCTCTCTCTTGTATCAAGAACTTTTATTTCAATACATGTGATTTTTAATATGTACTAAAATTGATAGTTAAAAATATTGTTTTCACATTACTTAGGTGTTAAAATTACACGGTAGTGTTCTTTTATTTTCAAAAACCAAACCTAATCCTGTTAATTCAAAGTGAATAACAAACAGGGCTAAGACTTTTTCCCAAGTTGTTACATTTATTCAACCTGCTTGTGTTTTGTTCTTCATCATAATTATTTCCAAGTCAAATCTGCACTGATTTCCTTGCGGACCCTCGTACCTCTGACTAACTTAAAGAATTGAGCTGGGATAATTCACACAATTCCTCAGGGGTCATGTTCACTGTTTTTTTTCAAGGACATTTTTATTACAAAGCTGATGAAATTTGCATATTAATTCATTTCTTTCAATTTTTTAAGATTAAATGTTGTCAACATGTATCAGTGCAAGGCTCTGACAGTGCTGATGAAATGGGTCAGTCAAGCTTGAACATTCAGAGTAATGCAGCCATCTGCAGCCCCCTCGCCCCTTGTGGAGTTCCTTGCTACCATTGCAACTTGATTAAAAAAAGTTTTATTCAATGCAGGATATTAAAACATTATCTAAGAAATGATATCTGTTAGTCTTTCCATTTACCCAGAAAGTGAATCTGACAACAAAATGGATCTGAAGAGATCCTGGCTGACTTGGAGTTAGTATTCTGTCAGTCTTAATTAAACTACAACCCAACAAGTCCCCCCAAAAGTTTTACATTTGGTGAAAATAACTTAGCGAGGAACTTGAGTATAATGTTTCTGCTCCTGCGTGACATAAAGAGGAAGTATTCTCATTTGTATTCTAGACAAGAAGTGAGAATGGGGACAGATCATAAGAGATAATGTAACTTATTTTTCTGTGTCCTCAGAGGTGGGTCTGCCCTTTATTTGATGCATAGTTAAGAAGAACAAATGCTCATTGGTCAGATCTAAAGCCCTTACAAAAAAAGCACCTGCATTTACATGGAGATCTTCTTTTCTTTTTTATTATTATTTTTTGGAGATATTCCTTTCTGTCCACATACCCAACATCAACATTATATTGCTTGATTTATGTACTTTCTGTACAGTCAAAACACATTCTTCCACCAGACATTCCCAAAAAGCAAGACCACTTAAGAAAGAAATCCCTCTATGGGTTACAGTGCCTTTCTGTGCGAGCCCTGATGGCCTTTCCAGATTGTTTATTTCTCTGTGTCTGCTTTTCAGTGGATGTCTCTTTGGGACATACATGATGGTTTTAATAGATTCGAAAAGCTCTGTAAATGCTAAGTAAATGAAACCCTTTGATGAGACAGTTGTGGTATCACAGGAAGAGCCCAAGAAGAGCAGAGAAATGCAACTCCACCCCTAGTTTTATCTCTTCCTGCTGGCTTGCCTTAAGCATATATTTAAGAACTTTGAGCCACCTTTTTCACCCACAAAATGAGACTGGTATTTACTCCTGTGGTTGTCTTGGCCACAAAAAGGCATAATAAATGTGAAAGTGCCTCAAGACCCATGAAGTTGTCTGGCTGTTGAGTCTTCAGTAGCAAAGCACCAAACTACCACATCGTTTTATTTTGGCCACTCAGCTAATGAAAGTACCTCTCCAGAACATGAACAGTGACTTCCTAGAAGACCTCACAGAACAACCGGACCTCATTTCTCAACTCCTATGCCTGCTTCCAGTTGGCTGCCTCTAGGAAGCTTCTTCAGGATTTCCCAGCATTGTTTTAAAACAATTTTATTTGAAATTAATTTATAGGTAAATGAGATCATATACTAACCACATTGAACTCTGATTTTTGAAGCTTTTCCTTTTTAGCAGTATGTGTGCACAGTTTAATTCCTAGTTTAAAAAAATGTTTTTTAATTGTCCAATATATGTAAAACACCATTAGCTAGAAAAGTCTGCTCCCTAAAGTGCAAAAAAATACCTTGCCTAGAAAGAAGGGAGTAACAGAGAAAGTAGTCTTGGAAATGGTTTTATCTTGATTTTGAATTAAACTCCCAAACTCATATTGGATTGAAAAATCAAAATCAGACTTCACATTGTCGAGTTGGAAAATGTCAGGTATGAAATATTTAAACTGTGGAATACAGTCTTCGACTTTGGGTTATAAAACTTTAATTTTGTGAGTTGGTAGCACTCCAATAGTTCAATATTTTTAATTCTACGAATCCATGTTTATTAACTTTCAAGGTTTAAACAGTATCACCAAGTCTATTGAAACTAAGTTATGCTGACTTATGAGAGCTATAGGGTAGCTATAATTTGTTTTCTATTTCTACATAAGTGACAAAGACAAAAGAAAAAATAAATAAAAGGAATTGATTGTCACAACAATCTCTTTTTACACTTTCAAAATGATCTAAAACCATAGCTGATAACAGCAGAGACTTACACCTGTACAACATTACCTGTGGGATTTTCCTGCATGTGTCAAGGGGCACTTACTGTAGGGTTTCCATGATGTTATTAAGAAGGACTTCCATCGTATTCTTGTTCACAAATTAACTATGTTGCTTCCAAAAAATAAATATTGCTTTATTTTCTTCTGTTTTACTTAGGAAATGACTGGACACACAAAATTTTGATTCTCTTAATTTCAGTGGCATGATTATTTGCTAATAGAAATGATGACTTTTTGTCTCTGTCCAGTTAGAACTCTTTCCTTCCAACTCTCCCAACTTAACCCCTATTGGAGTGATTATCTGTCACCACTCCTGTATTGACTTGGTCCTCCTTTAGTTAAGCCCTATTGTGTGCTAAGGAAATGAATCCCTTTGATGAGACAGTTGTGGTATTACAGAAAGAGCCCGAGAGTGGCAGAGAAACACAACTCCTCCTAGTTTTGTCTCTTCCTGCTGGCTTGCCTTAAGCATATATTTAAGTACTTTGAGCTACCTTTCTCATGCACAAAATGAAACTGGTATTTACTCCTATTGTTGTCTGAGCCACAAAAAGGCCTAATAAATGTGAAAGTGCCTTAAGATCCATGAAGTGTTTTATTTAAATAGCTCAGAAAAGTAACACATTTGGTGAGTAGCATTGTACAATTCTTTGGAGGTTGTGTTCTGATTTTCTGTTTTTGTAGGTGAGCAGAAAATCCAAGGTGTCTCTTGGATTTTTAAACTCTAATATCATCTCCATAGCAGCTGCTGTTGACTTCAGCATCCAAGTTAGATTATTCAACACAGTTTTGATGAAATTCATTCCTCCACCTAACTTAATCTCTATGTAATTTAGTTTGTTGCCAGTGAAGGAAAGTACATTTGCTATAAACCCAAATTCCTGGTTACTAGCCAGGAAATTCAGTATGTTTTGTTTATTGCTTTTGTTTCATATATAATGTATATGACTTCATCATGATTTGTTCAGGGAAGAGAAGTTGAGGCATTCCCCTTGCATCCAGAATCTGCCAAACATGCACTACGAAAGCATTACCTACTTCTGTGTTACTCAGATCAACTTGAGAAACCAAGTTATTTTCCTCAGGAGTAACAAATATATATGTTTACAGTCTGTGTTACTTTTTTAATGATATATTTAGTAATGAGTTTTTTCTGGGCTTTAGAATGCTGTATTCTTTTTCTACTAGAAGTTTATGAAGCCAGTTTTGCCTACACTGAGTCCAAAGTTCTTCAGCATGAGAATCTGGAGAACTTTGGTCAAAGTGAAGATTTTCATCATTTCCATGGGCATCCAGATGCCTGGTTACATCACTGAAGCTTTTCCCAGCCATCTTTACATTCCATAAACCTGTTTCCCCTGTATACTGGACAGCATTTCTGCCCAAATGTCAGGCTAAACTTTTCCCTAGATAGTTTGGAATCACAAAACCAAGACTTACCTAACAGAACAGATCACCTGAGGGGCTGAGTAAACTTTTGTTTTTGATATGCGGATCATAGTAAAAGATACACAGGCTTTGAATCAGTCCCCAAACTAGAAAAGCTTGCTTGAACTTTTGACATATACTTTAATTATGAAGAATGGGGAGATATTGGGAGCAATGTATTTATGGCACCAATACAAATAAAATTTATTTGTATGCTAGTTAAATAAGAAACTAACCAGTTCTCCAGAAATAACATGATTAGATTGAGTCCTGTTCAGTCCTGCATGTTCCTGGGGAAGTACAAAACTGATGCCCAAAACAATGGCAGAGAAGTATGATATAGAGTTTTAATTTAACAACTGACTTACTCAACTTCACAACAAATGTCACAATCATGTTTATCTTTTCCTTCCAGCTGCATACAGATTTTAATATGCGGATGTATTAATGATGGCAAGTGAGGTTTGATGAGAGATTACTAAACCTGTGAAACAGTTATGTAGCTAGTTCTTCAGCCTAGCATGGACAGGGTAATTAGATATTCTGTTTTCATCTCCTTAATATGCCTTTCTTTAAATGGGCACAATTATGATATGACTGAAAGAACTTTCCATAATGAACTCTCTATGCGTAATATTTAAGAAGACTGTCTTCTCTTTTCTGGACTTTTAGAGATTAAAGATTCATGGTGCAACTCATCCATCCCATGATCTGCAAAACCCTGTGCCAGGTCCCTAGAAGCTGAGACACAGATCCTTCCCTAGAGGATCTGGGGTTCTTATGAGGCACTGACAGTAAATGACATGTTACACAAGTCATCCCTCAAGATACAATCACTGGGTTAGAAAGGACAACTATGAGATGCCAAGAGACATAACAGGGGTGACCTCCAGAATTTCCAGGAGAGAGAGCTATTTCAATGTTTCATTCCTTTTGGTTAAGAACACACAAAAGAGGATTTTTCCTTATGTAAGGAAGCAATCTATAGCTTTTCTCCATGAAACTGGTTGATTGCTATGGTCTTTTCAAGACAAAAGTGATGTCTTAGTATCTCATTTATTGTAGCTTGAGTTTCCAAGAGACAGATCAAATTTCAGCCCTCAGAAGGTGTTCACAGGGTGTTTTATGAATAGCCTATGTTGTAAAGGATTTGATTCTTCAAAACAGATAAATCATATTTTTTGAACTTAAAACAACATTTTCTTACTGTGTTAAGTGCCCACATTCACAGTGCTTTTCAGTTCTTTTTGAGTTCATAATGCCTTCCCCTAACACTTAACTTTAAAATCCCCTACCTCAATTTCCTTCTTCATGTGGATTTCACAGAGGAACCTTCAGTGTTCTACTAGAAGTTCCGATTTGAAGTAATCCTTTGCAGAAAGAATGTTTATAAAAATATTCAGTGTAGGCAAGCGAGATAGCTCAGTGGCCTAAAGCACCTGCTTAGGCAAGCTTAGGCAAACCTGCAGGGACAGCGGTTCAATCCTCAGTCCTCGGCACTGCTGCACCAGCCCACCTCTAGGGCAGGCTGAACTGACCACAAAAAAAATAAATAAATAAATAAAAATTCAGTGTAACTTGTTTGCTATTGGAAAAGAAAAAAGCAGAAGTGATACACAAGGTGTGATTAACACAGTGACTATTTAATTTTTTAAATTATTACAATGAAAGACACATTACTATTGATGCCCCTTAAAATACTTCCGCTCTCTTTGAATACACTTATTGCACTGACCTCGCCGCTTACTGAAGCAGTTCTGGAATGCCTTTTGTTGTGTTGTATGGTTGCCTTGAGTCCTGAATTGATTCAAAACATTTGCTTTTCATGGTCCTTTGACTTTGGGGAAGAGCTAGAAATCTCATTGTGCCAAATCAGGTACATTAGATGACAACGTGCCGTAATGATTTTACAAGCCTGCCTTTCTGCTGCATAGCACTGGGCAGCAGCAGTCACTGAATTTTTAAATCACGTCTCATAAAGACCCTGTATAGTTAATGAGTAGTGAAGACTTAACTTAGTAAACGAAGGTATAATAAGAAGTAAATACTATGCTGCCATGAAAGAATGGTGAATAGGTACATGTTCAAATATGAAACAGCTTCTGAGCTATGACGAAAAAAGGCAACAGGCACAACATATGCAGGCAGCGGTCACTTGTGCACAGAGAAAGCATCTGTCAACACGTGTGCTGGCGTGTACATAAAGCATCACTTCAGGGACACACAGGACACTGGGGCCGAGGTGACCTCTAGAAGACACCCAGGAAAGGTGAGATTAAAGTTGGGAGGAAGGCTTTGTTTCACTCTATACAACTCTGTGCTATTTTTAGCTTTTTCAAAAAAACACCATGTATGTGTGTTAACTCTTAGTATTTCTAATTATGAGAAAGTATTAAATATTTTTAAAGTAGAATGATCAATATTGTATTTTTTAAATCAAGTAATCAAATAAAAGGTAAATGATTTTTAAACTATCCTCTGATATCACAGTGCATCCCTTTGGGATGAAAACAATCCTGCAAAACTGTAAATTTATAATACATCTGTTTTTCCCAAACAGAAGCACAAGAAAGAGAAAGGCTTAGAAAGAAAATTGATTTGCACCAAATCAACAAGCAGTTAGCTTCTCCAGCATTACAGACAGAGAGGACACCAGGAAAGCAGTTGCATTCCTGGAAAAGGAGGAAAGCGAATGTGAATGCAGCCCGGTGGCCTCCGGCGACAAGGAGTGCTCCACGTGAAATGAGCACTCCTAGAACATTCCATGCTGAAATACTCTGCCTCAGCTGGAGTAATTAGAACTGTAATTCAGATTTGGGATTTTACTCTGAAGCTTATGAAGTCAGCAGAATGGGGTTATTAAATCATAGCCTAGTACCAAGTCAGAGGGATTTTTCTAAATGTAGAAGACAGGAAAAATTCAGGCCTCAGCTGAGCAGTCCTGTGGGTGAGGCAATGAACCCATATGAGGCACAGTTAATGACCTGTTTTAGGGGCAATGCTCATATATTCCAAATAACAGGGGGGAAGAATTCCAAATAGCTTAACATCATTAAACCCAAAATGCTATTGGACCCTTCCTCTGTGGCATCATAAAGTCCCTTATCCAAGTTGAGAAGGGAGATGCTTGCTGTAAATCATGGAAAGTTTATGCCACCCTAGATGCAAACTTCACACTAACTTGTTCACTCTGGGGAAGGTTCATGGGTTTGCTTTGTTTGGGGTTTGGCTTGTGTTTTTTTTTTAAGCAATAATAGTCTTTGTCGGATGGCTGCCGTGTCAGCATTTATCTTGAAACTCGTGGATATGAGTTCTGACTGGAGTCACCTTTCTGACAAGTGTTATTGCGACTGTGTTTTATATCCCTGTTCAGAATGGTTTCTAATGATAATGCTCTGTCTACCTCGCTGCTTCACACTAAATTATAGATGCCACGATGACAGGGCAAACTGCATGGAGCACAGAGCTCAACTCCCTGTGTGATGTCAGTGCCTCCACCCTTCTGTGCCTGGAATTAAAAATGGGAAGTGAAGATATGCAAAACATTTGTGCTTAAAAATAATGTTCTGTCAGTTATTAAACAAGTGATATTTCATTTAATCAGCTCAAGGGATTATTTTAAATGAAAAGGCAGAGAGGATGATTTTATTAACACATTCCTGCCCTAGAGTCCTACTGTAATAATTCTTTACCTGCCTAAATTAAAAAGTTATAATTCAGTCTGTCTACAGGAAGAAGTTCTGGGTGATTGGACTTTATTAGTTCTTTGATTTTTAGCTTCTCACAAATGGAGGTGAAGGCTGAAAAGCTCATCCGATAGCAGTGAAAGTGTTTGAGGCACTTAATAAATCACCCCTTCTCTAGATTGTGTTTGTGTTCGGGACTTACAAAGCAAGTGTGCTTTTGAATAGAGAAGCTTATTGAAATGGGGTCCACCTGGCCAATACATTTATACATTTACAATTAATTCCATCACTTACTAAAATACAATGTAGAAGATTTAGCTACTGTCCCAAATATATTTCTAAGTAGTATTTGTCAATTATGCATAAAGCACTATCTTGTATCACCAGAAGAAGCACAGAAATGAATCCTTTGATATTTCTGATCTCTATGGGTCATGTAGGCTGGTAGAAAAGCACCCATTTAAACTAAGACTAGAAAGGCATCTGGGAAACAAAGGACAGAGCGGAGAACTGAAGTAGCTGCCTACACCGTTCCAACCCACACCCTGCTCTGGTAAGGAGCCCAGTTACTGCAGCACCTCTCCTGAACATGGTGCTGTGCAGATCCCCAAGTGTTCTCAAAAAAGTCATCATGTTTGCTTATGTGAGTTCTGAAATAATCCTATGAGTTTAGGATCACCTTCAGTATAATTTTTATTTTATACAAATGAAAGACTTTCAAGTTCAGAAATAGTGTTTGCCTTGGGTCATTGATCCCAAGTTCAAACCTGAACTTGAAAGTCTGCCCTCATTAAAGCACAGGTTGTAAACTTTGGGTCTGTTTGGCCATCCCAAGCCAAACAGACGTAAGTCCTTCTTCAGGAGAAAACAGTTGGTTCAAATTCTCAAAGTGGACCCTGACTCAAAAAAATGTACATAATAAAATAATAAATAAACAAAATTACTGTTTTAATAGAACTTTTTGTCAGTTTTTAAATCTTTGGCATTTTATTAATCCCACTGATTTGTTTTAATTTTTCTGAGAGGAAACATCATAAGAATTCCAGCCTGAGTGATATTTAGCCATAGCTCCGCCACCAGCTGCCTTTTGTCTTACTGATTTCTACAAAGAGGCTATTGTGGGCAGTGTCCTAAAGCCCCGAACCTTCAGTTTCTCACTTATTTATTCACTTAACAAGCATTTGTTCAGTTCTTACTGAACAAATGTTCTTACTGATGCTAAATTGCTGATATTCAATCTGTGATTATATTATTAATTCATTTGTTTATTCAACCTGAATTTGTGTGTGTGTGTGTGTGTGTGTGTGCGCGCGCACGTGCAAGAGAAAGAGTGGGAAAAAATATATACATTTTTTAAAAAGACTAAATGAAAGTATTGTGGTAGGAAGAAAGTAGATTATCAAACTGGTCAGCCTTCTAGTGAAGACACAAGGCAAACACAGGAGAACTCTCTGAAGGAGTGCTTGAAATGATTATTTTCAGTTCCTTTCAGAAGCAGTTCTCTAGAGAGGCTGTCCTCCCATGCCAGTTTTCAGAGTGTCTGAAATTCTCTTCAAACTTGCAAATAGTACTGGTCATCTAGTGTTTCTCCCACCCAGTATCAATAGTTATCCCGATTCCTTGGACAGAATTATCTTGGCTCTATCAGGGGGGAATTCAGCCAAGATACAATTGGTGGGAGAGTGTTTTTCTATTGCATTTGGAACATACTCCTATCATTTTCATTCATTTTCAGTGCTTGTGATAGATCTCTCCAGTTGGAAAGAACTCAAAACCAATTTCAGTGCAGATGCAAATAATCCTAACAAATTATTCTATAAATACACCACAAATAGCAATACTTTGTGAGGTTAATAGCTCTTACTTATCAAATAAGGAAACTGAAAAACAGAAGTTGAGTCCGCGTGAGGAAAGTAGATTATGAATCCAGAGTTCTGTTTGGTTCTTCTGGTCAACATATCTATCCTACGTACAACTTAGAAGAATACCACTGCTCAGTGGGTTAGCTCACAACCCACAGGAATTCTGACCTGAGGCCTGGCCAGCTTCTGCTTCTTGGATGTATGTGTGTGAAAGATGAGGGAGAGAAATTGAGAGGGCAGGGTGAGACTTCATTTTAAACCCCATTCACAGAAGAAAAGGAAGAGGAGAGCAGCTCTCTGAATGGGGAGAGGGTAATCACGATGAAACCATTCTTGTGAACCAGGATTGAAAAAGTCAGGGGGTGGCAACTGATGAACCTTGTCTTTGAAATTATGCCGTAGGTTGACAATTCTAGGCATGAAGTATGAAGCCAGCACTTCCTCTCTCTTTTTTTGTGTATTTAGTACATGGTCTACAGGGTCTCACTGTGTAGATCAGGCTTGCAGTGATCCTCCTGTTTTCAGCCTCCCAAGCACTGGGATTACAGGCACATGCCACCATGCCCAGTCTTAGTCACCGTCTCAGCATGCCTGGGGGTGGGGCTGGGGGTCAAACCCCTGGCCGCTGCACTCTGCTGAAGCAAGTGCTTTAGTCCACTGAACTATCTGCCCAGCCCTTAAACTAGCACTTTCTATTGGAACTGGAAAATGTAAATGATATTATATGGCCTTCCATATAACAAACTTTCTAACAATTCAGAATTAGAAGGGCCAGCCAGATAGCTCAGCAGATTGAAGCGCCTGCTTGAGCAGATGCTGGGGTGGGGGAGTGGGGGATTTGATCCCCAAGCCTGTTGTGCCGGTCCCACCCCTGGGACACACTGAGACAGCGATTGAGCCTGGGTGTGGTGGCCTGGGCCTATAATCCCAGCTCTGGGGAGATGGTAAACAGAAGGATCACTATGAGTCCAAACTGTGTATTGAGACCCTATGGACCCTGTACAAAACAGATAAAAAACTAAATAAATAAATGAATTAAATAAAAAACAATTTAGAATTAGACTTTAAGTTTGATACAGTAGAAAATAAAATATGAGCTCCATCCTGAGTCAACTAACTTTCTTTGAAAATTGCATTGTGTCGAAAGGAGTGACAAACAAGACTGGAGTAAAGTTTCTGCACTGTTTAGCATAAAACTGGTAAAAATTCCATGTCAAAAGTTACATGTTTTAATAAATGCATTAAAAGTTCTACCATTAATACTTCCAAAATCAGCCGTCTAACTTTCTGGGTCGTGAAATGATACTGCATTTAAATTCACATCTGCCATGAATAGAACACAGTAATGCATAATGAACTTAACAGCAACAATGATCACAGCAAAACATCAGAAGTTCCAGTGTGACTTCCTGTGTGCCAGGCTCTGCACAAACACTGTATTATCTCATTTAATTTTCACCAATATTTATGAGATAGGAGCTATTACTAAATAGTTTTCATTTAAAAACTCAGAAAAGTGAAGTTGTTTACCTCAAGGTCACACAATAACAAACAAGAGAGCCAGGATGTGAATCCAGTAGTCTAACCCCAAAAGCCATGGCATCCTCTCCCATTCAGCACCAAGGGCAGGGACTGTAAAATGAGAGGCTCCTGACTTTGAGTCTTCTCTCAGAGATAGGTAACCTTGGACAAGTTATCTTACTTTCCAGTCTCAATATCTTTGTCTGTAAAATTAATATAATGATACTTCAAAGGATTATGCAAGGATGAAAGAAGACTGTAGAAAAACACAAAGCAAAATCCTATATTATGACCTGTTCCCTTGCCTGTATTTGATGAAATCTAGGAAAGTTTCAGGAAAAAAAAGAACTGAGATAAGAAAATGATGGAAGTGACAAATTAAATCATAATTTCAAGTTATGAAAGTGTGTATTATAAATTGTAATCTGTGTACATACAACTTTTATCTCTGCACATAATTTAATTCTTTAGTTCTTCTAGCAATTGCCAATAGGATTTCAGTTAAAAATTGTCAGGACTAGGAATGTGGTCCGTCAGAAGAGTGCTTGCCTAGGATGTATAAGGGCCTGAGTTCAACCCCTAGCACACCCCCCAACTCAAATAAATTGTTAAACGTGAATTTAAAAAATTAACATGAAATTAGCCAAGTAGACAACTCTCAGAACTTGCGAATTGCTTATACAGCAGTGGATATAGTTAAGACATTATTTGACTTCTGCACTACATTAGAATGGATCGGATTAAAAACCTCAAATATAAAAATAAAAAGTAGTTCATGCATAAAGCATGATGCCCTGAAGCATATTAGATCTGTTTATCTTTCTGTTTAAAATGAATGTTACCTGGTATAGTTTACATAACATGGCAGGGATCAGCCTGATAAGTGTTTATATCACCCGGGGAGCGCACTGGCTCATTTCCTCAACACCTTTCCACATGACTAGGTTGCCAGCAAGTATAATAGCAAACAAAGTTTTAATAGGTCAAGAGCAGAGTAACTGCTCACATTAACAGGAGGAAGAGAGGGCTTGACGTGTGCCAAGGCTAATAACTGACACTTTCCGCATTCAGTTTTGAATGCTGCTTAATGGGAAGTTTAGAAGGAAGGCTTTTACAAAAGCCTGACATAACTTCCAAGCTGTGGGTGGCAGGAAGAGGGAGAACGGAGTGGCATCAGTGCGGATCCGCACTTGAAAGTGCAGTTGCCCTTTAAAGGAGGTGGTTCACAAACCATCTCTGTCACTTGTTTGCTTTAGCAACTCCCGATTAACTCAGTTATTAAGCTTAAGGATTTAGTGCATCTCTTCTACTTTTTTTTTTAAAGCTGTCTGAACTAGGAGTGGTTCTCATTTTTATTTGCCTGTTGTCTAAGAGAAGCTGCTACTTAGAGACCGTTGCTGTCATATCACATCCATTTTGCTGAAAGCTGCAACAAGACAGATAAACATAAGATCTATTTTAGAACCTTCTTTTTTGCCTATCAGGAAAAGAAAAAGAACTATATATCTTTTCCTTTTCTTTCTTTCCTTCTCTTCCTTGGACAGTGTGATTATTTATGATGTTAGTCGCATCTACAAAGTTCCTGTCTCCCCTCCCCCCTAGGAAAGTACACAATAAGTTTTAGCAAAGTTTAGAGCATGTGGAAATGAACAGCCATGTTAGGAACCCTGGTTTTTATAGCCCATGAGTGGCCGAGTATGTACAATATTGTATTTGTCCTTTCCACATCACCAAGGAGGAGGCAAAATCTGCTACTGTATTTAAACAGAAGAATGGACAGACTTTCTTTTGTTGCAAAATCTGTGTCTTTTGTGGTATGCTACAATTGAAACCTCTTTAATAATAGAGGGCATAGAGGAGCTGTGTAGAAAAAGGAATTGGAAGTTCATGCAGAATGTTCCTCAGACACTGCCCACTATAGCAAATAGGAAACTTTGTCAATATGTATCCAGGCTCCTGAGGGATACAGATCAGTAACTGAATCATAGGTAAATAGATAGATTAGATATGGCAGTAGTGGGAAATACATGCTGAAAAACAAATCCACAAGAACAATTTTACAGGGCTTGCCTTCTATTTTCATAAGGAAACTAAGCCAAATAATCTGACAAGGGCGGAAATCAAATCATCTGTCAAGTTTCTCTACCTTTCATTTATCACACAGTTTAATACCATAATGAAAAACAGCAAATGAAAAATGAAGTGAATGACCAATGAAAAATGCATTCTCTGAGGATACAGTGATGTGTTATTATTAGCCTAAATCCTCCACCCCTGCACGCGGATAACTGGTAAAGGAGGGCCTATGGCCACACAATCCTCTTCATTCAAGTATAACAAATCCCAGGATGATGTGAACACTGTGGTTGGAAGAGCCTTCGCGACATGAAAGCATCCCTCTTCTTTCTTTCCTCTCAGGCTTCAGCATTTATTTATCCCTTCTTTACATCAAAATATGAGCTTGTAGGAGGTTGTTTTATATATAAGCAGAAGCCTTGTAATTCCATACTCAGAAAAGAATTCTATCAAGAGAGGGTGGAACTATCATTTGCTGGGTATTCCAAACATGCCAGATATTGAGCTTTACAATAACCACGTGGGTAGCATGCACCTTTTTCACACTCGAGAAAACTAATAATGAGAACATTTCACTTGTCCATCCCCTAAAGGGGTAAAGCCAGAATCTGCAACCCGGCCTACATGACCCCAAACTTCCTCCAGGAAGATAGAAATGTCCTGTGTGGTGGGCACAATGGGCATCTTGGTGGTAGTAAAAAATAAAAAGCAGTTTGATAAGTGGCTTTGAATATAAAATCTAAATAACAACGAATATTCACCAAGTGCTTACTCTGTGTCATACGTATTCAAAGTGTTGTATTGTTTGATCCTCATACTGACCTTAGGAGTGGGCACTATTGTTAAGCCTATTTCCAGATGATACTACAGCCCAGAAAAACAAGAAATTAACCAAGTTTACACACCAGCAACTGCTGAAGCTGGAAATCAACCCAAAGCTACTGCTGCCTCCTCTTCATCCTCCTGTTCTTCCTCCTCCTTCTCTTCCTCCTCCCTCTTTCTCTTCCTCTTTCTCCTCCTAACTTCTTACAGCCTCTTAAGCCTGAACAAAAGAAGAGGGGAAGTAAGAATTTACCTGAGCACAAGGTCATGATAGCAGCCTCTTAGTTTATTATTTTTTTAAAAGCTACTTTTAAGAAAATAGTTTTAGAGTCAGCAGTGAAATAGCTTCATTTAAATAATATCACCCACTAAAATAAAACGTTATTTATCCTCAGTCCCCCTTTCAAACAGTGCAGGCGTGGGGAAGAGATAACATTTACTTTACACACTTGGTCCAGTCTAGCAGATTGTGAGTGCTCACATCATTCTTCTGCTCCTAAGCCAAGATGATTAATAAGGCAGAATATATTTATTTCTAAGGAGCAGGGGAGTTGATTCTGATTTAGACAGTATGTGCTGGTGAGCTGCAAAACAAAACTGACCTCAGCATAATTAGGTTGGACACTGGTGGAGTGAGGACTTGAACACAAATAGTTCTATTTTGACAAGCAGAATTCAAGAACGGCCACTTTCTTTCTTTCTTTCTTTCTTTCTTTCTTTCTTTCTTTCTTTCTTTCTTTCTTTCTTTCTTTCTTTCTGCAAAAGGAGAATGATGATTATTTAATATTTGTTGAGTGCCAATAGTGTACTTAGCGCTGCGCAAGACCCAGGAACTGGATGTTGGAAACTGCCTGAAGGGAAACGTTAGCAAATTAAAATCCATAGAATCAGCATGAAGGCAGCTGAGGAATACCTGATGAGAGAGAGAGCGGCTCCTCGCCTATCCCAGAACAACAACAAAAACAGGAGCGATAAGGCAAGAAATAAAAACCTATATGCTTCACATCGCAGAGATGCAGCCGGGTGGAAAAGTATGCTTTAAAAGAGAGAACTACTACCCAAGTGAAGCTAATAGGAGGGAACATAAACTTCAGCGGGCAAGATGGAGAGGAGGAGAAGGAAGGATAAATTCCAAGAACAAAGACATCAAGGCAAGCAATCAGTCTTCTCGATTTCCTTCCAGAAAAGGGGGCCTGAAGGAAAGGCAGCCATGGGTCAGGGTGTCAAGAGAAGCACACGGATCCACACACCAGAGACACACTGTCGCTTTGCCTGTGCACGTAGCACGCAGCACCATGAGTCAGGTCAGCCCTGCATGGTGAGGGAAGGCCCACCTCCGGTGCTGCTGCGGGAGACATTACATCTCCTTTTCTCCCCTTTAGTAGCACTCCCTTGGTAAGTCCTGAAGCAACAAGGAGAAACAGCTGGCCACAGACACTGTCACATCGCCTGTGGTCAAAGTGTCCAGGAGACAGCCACGCCAGCCTTGGACAGTGAGTCCCGGGCTGCCATTTCACTGAGCAAGGGGCCTTCTGGGAAGAACACAGCAGTAGTGGGTTGGGAGAAAACTGGGGAAGACTTAGAAGCTTTGAGTCCTTTGAAGGAGTCCCCAAAACCATGGATAAAAGGAAAAATTGTTAGATGTGATACATTTTGACTTTCAAAGGACTTTTAGTAAGAGAGAAAGGAAAAATAATAATCCTTGCAAGAGGCTATTAAGCAAAATTGGTAATCATGGGGCAAGTGTTAAAATTCTGTTACAGTTTTTAAAAAAAGAGAAAAATAACTAGGTAGGCGATGGAAAGCAATGAGGAAGAATAAAGGCCTTTTTTCCTGAAGAAAGAGGTTAATTGTGGAGAGCCCAGGGGAGACCAGCAATATCAGCTTTTTCAGTCTTAATAACGACCTGAAAGAGGAAGATGAAAAGCAAGATAGCAAAACTTATTGATGAAAAAGAATTATTTAAGGGTATTTGAGTCGTGGAAGAGTCTGAGAGTCTAGAAAACAGACACATGGTGGGGGAAAAAAGACAAGAAAATTAAAAATAATCCAACAAGTAAAAATTTAACTGACGCAGGCAGAGGGCACCCCACTTCAGAAAGAAACCTCAGCTATCTGAGCGTATCACTGCGATATGTGGCATTTTATATGTTACTGCCCAGAGTATGTTCCTTTTGCAGGCTTGATTGAGTCCAGGAGTCAATCACTGTGGGGACAGGTTTGTTCTATGCCACTGTTAAGTCCTGGGCTCCTCAGTATTACACTTGCTGCAGTTACAAAATACAGACAATAAAATGGGCCTCAAGATTTAGATCTGTTACTGAAAGCAGACTGAAAATTCCAAGTGAGACAATGTGATCCCAGAATTTGACTGATGGAACTAGTGGACAATTCTCCAAAGCACCTAAGTGGCTCCTGTGCGGTTTTCTCCTGCCTGCCTATGACACATAACTGAAGCTCTTTTCTATTCACAAAATAGCTGCTATCTTTCTGCAGATGATCCTCCTATGTAAGTCAGCCCTTGTCCCCTGGAGAAAGCTACTCGTTCATGAATAGAAAGTTAATCAGCTTCTTAGAAGATAAATTCTAGCTGTTTCAAATGTAAAGGAACTACCGTCCCACCCAAAAGCCTGATGAATAATATCGCAGGATGCCAGGAAGGAGAGAGAAGTCAGTTCATACTCTGCTCCTTCCCACCTCCTCTTCCATCCCTGGCTAACTGGAGAACAGGTTGATTCCATGGCAGAATTGGATGCTGTCAAAGAACAAACAGAGAAGCAAAGTTAAGAGAGGAGAATGTCGCAAGGAACATTTTCTAAGTTCTTTCCACTGTAAGAAGTGCTTTAACCTCCACTGTTCTAAGTAATTCTAGCAAGGCCCCTCTTACAGGAACCCATGTATCCCTATTTTACAGACAAGAAAATTGAGGCCCAACAAGTTTCACCATTAGCTTATGAACATTAGAGCTGGAATTCTAACTCATTTGCTCTAAATACAATCCCATTCTCTTTCTACTCGGCAAATAAAAAGAGGAAGAAAATATACCTGTCTTTCCTCAGGACTTAAATGTGTCATATGCCTGTGGGATGGCTGATAGCTATTGTGCCAGTGATTTTGACAGATTCTGTCCTTCTCTCACACATGCCCACCCTAACCCAGGCTCACCTTGGAGTGCATTTAGGGCAAATGGAGGTGACAACTTTCCCACTCACATTTGTGTTAGCAAGAGCAAAGCACTAGAGAGATGTGTTTACACATTCAACATTACCTTTAGGTATTCTGTAGAGATTCTGTGTTCTATTTGCACTCATCTTACGTTAGTGGTTTTCATATTACATTAGCAAATTTAATCTCTGCTAATGTGATAGGAAGTTACTAACAATGAGATTTGATTTAACAACTTTCAGACTTCAATAGCAAAGGCAAAATTTGCAAGCTGAACACCAATTCCAATCCCTAATTAGAAAATAAATCAGAATACAGAGATGTCAGTAGTTCCCATATTTGAGGTCCAGGATCAAGCCAGGGTTGAAAGACAGTTTGGATCCAAGAAATTTGTGAATGGGCAGAAGCAGGTGGAAGAACCACTGGCAGATCTGAGGTCTTCCTAGGTTATCCTAAATGAATAGAGAATCTGCTAGCTTCCTGTTCTCTAGACTCACTAGAGCCTCAAGAAAATCTGGGTGTTGAAATTGCCAAAATAATTGTCATTCTCACTTTATCAGGCCCAGGTGGCTTTGTTCTCCAAAAACCCTTCACCCATGTGGCTAAAGTGCGTTAGTCTTCTCAGAGTACCCTGGCCTTGAGACTCTTGGCTGTGAGTAGCAATAAGAAGAGACATTCAGATGGGCCTGCACAAAAAGCAACAGGCTGATACCACCAAGTGCAGGATGGTCTTCAGGGTGTTATCCTAGTCACTGACTATTCCTAGAGGTTTTTTTAAATTTTATGTATTTAGTACAGGGTCTACAGGGTCCCACTAAACAGACTGACTCAGTGATCCTCCTGTTTTCAGCCTCCCAAGCACTGAGATTATAGATGCACACCACCTCACCCAGTCTCATTTGCTGTCTCCGTGTGCCCCTTGGGCCCAGCCCTGAGTCTGCCTAAGCAGGCGCTTTAATCTGCTGAGCTATCTGGCTGGCCCTCCCAGGGAATTCTGAGGGGCTCACTACAGCACTGATTTTTATTTATTCTAGGCTTTCATAATACAGTGCTAAAAGCCAACTGAAAATGTTTTAGGGTCATGACAACAAGCTGATAAAAGTTGAGTGTAGCCTATAGTCCTAACTGATTTTTTATAGGTACATAAGAAATGTATACTTTAATTCATCAGGTAGCCAAATGTCCCAAAGCTGGAAATGTATTTACATTTCTCAGGTTATAGACTAGTCTTATCCCAGATACAGAACTTCTGGGCCATGCTTTACCAGTTTTGCTGGGAACCAGCACATTTCAAACTGCCTTACCCTTACATCTGAAAGCCCATTCTATTATTATTTTTCTTTTTAGCAGATGAGAATTTATTGCTCCAATGTATACGTGCATGCACTCTATAATAAAACTTACCTGATTATTGTACAACTGCACATTAAAAATTTACTAAGATAAAATTAATGTGATTTAAATAATATCATTTTAATATACAGAGCGTCAGGTGATAGGGAAAAACTATTTTGAATTCAAGGTGCAGAGTGCCTCTTCTGCACCACCTTCCTAACAATAGCTGAACTGGCAGATGAGCATTGTCTGCTAATATTTCTGATATGCTCATCCTGGGGGAAACGGCTGAAGTTGGGGACTTTTTAAAATGTAACAGGACAATGCTTTGGAGACTGTAACATAAAGGACTTCCCTGCATGACAGGAGGACTGGGCCAAATAAACTTATATTTCCTGTATACTCTTCTGTGAGATTCAGCCAAAGAATATAACTTCAAAGAATCTTTTGATGGAGAAAAATGTTTTCATTCAGCCGTTTTATGATAGTGCTACAGGATACTTACAGTTGATTTACTATAATGACAGGGTCTGGATACTGTGCCAAAGGAAAAGAAATCTTACTTTTCTCCTGCTACCTACCTGCCATACTTATTCTCAGCCAGGGCTATGGGTGGCAAGTGACGGGTTAAAGGGAAAGATAGAACACAGCAAGTATAAATCTAGAGTTCCCAGCAGGGTCACTCACACAAGGCTTGTGACCCAAGGCAGGAACATTCCCATGGTCAGGTGCCTACTTGCTCCAAAGTCCAATAAAGAAAGCAGACCTCCCAGCTCTGCATGGCTGCTTAAGGCATCTGAGGGGCCAGAAAGGAGTAAGCATCTGGCTAACACCCCATTGGGCAACGACTCAGCCAAAGGAAGTGCCAGGACACTGTTGACCTACTTCAAGCCCTTCCTCTCCATTTGTTCCCAGGCAGAAGAGATACAAAAGCATCACTATGGCATGGGGAAAAGTTGGAGAAGCATTCTGGAAATTGACATGCAAATAAGCACTCCAAGTACTCTACTTTGTTCTAAAAATTCCCATCATTGGGAGCTGTAAAAACACCAGTGTGAAGAGGCACAGAGATGGGAAGGATCTGGTGGTTTTGCAGCCAATCTTCCCCTTTGAGAGATTGTTCCTGTACCATGTCCCAGTCTGAGCTGGCACAGGTAAAAATCACATCCACCCACCAAATGACTGAGAAGCCAACAGGTTTAAATGTGGCTGATCTGTATTCAGATATAGCACATAGGCATCTGAGTGACATCGGCTGCGAATGGTTTTAGCTGCCCACAAAATTAAGATGCAAACAATCTTCATAATTCAAGATCATGAATAGAAGTCAAACATTTGAAATCAAACAAAAGCACCCATCTCTGCAAAGCCAGCTCTCAAACTCAGGGCAGGTTTACAATGCTTGGTGTGTAAGGCTTTTGTGCTCTACAAGTTATACAGTACTCTATGTAAGAATATTGAAGTTCTGGACAAAGACCTTAGAACAAAATTTCTGTTTTAATCACTTACATCTTTCATTTTAGGACACTACTTCCTATGATTATCTCAATGCCAGGTTCCCACCTTCAGACCCAAGAGCACCCTATGCATAGCACTAATTAGAGTCAAATACTGAATCACTCACAAAAGTGAGTTGCCTATTGGTTATTGCCTGGCACCTTCTATAGATCTTTTTAATTTAATTTATGATAGACACTCACCCCTGAGAGGATGGGTTCTTTCTTACCATTGATGTTTCAGGCCATGCATAGGAGGAGATGTGGCACATGGGAAGTGTTAAAGTAAATGTTCTGAAAACTGACCTCTTGATTAGGAAACTAGTTCGTTCATTCTGATCTACTTAAAAACCTGCTTCTCTCTATATTGTTGCTTCACCTCCAACAGCAGCTTATTCTTCATCTTGTGTTGGGTCACTTTACCATTATCACAATTCACCCCTTCAAACTGTCCCAGACCCCACCATTCTTGGATATTATGAACCCTCCTTCTTGCCTCCTGGAGGCATTCCTTGTCAGGAAATTCGAAACCATGTGCAAAGCTCTGAGGATTATAGTCCTGTAATCAAATCAGCTAACTAAAAAGGAAGTTGTCTCATTGGTTACTTCAGTTGCCTGCCAAGGTCATCAAAACCCAAGTCTTTTCTATCTTCCTGATTTGTCCTCAGAATATGAGCTTCATCCTCAGCCTAGCTCTGCTCTTAAGTTTTTAGCAGCAGCTGCAGTCTCATAACAGTATCCAGATGCAAAGAAGGAATCTCTTTCTTTCTACTTGGTCTTTAAGTTCAAGCAAAATTTCTCTGAAAGCCCCATCTAGAAACTACACACACACACACACACACACACGCACATGCACACGCGCACACACACGCACACACACACACACACACACACTCACACACACACCAGTTTCTCGTGGTTGAACTGAATTGCTGCCCATGCAGTCACTGTTGGAAGCACCTTCCTGCCCCTCTGCCCCAGGCCCCCACATCCCACCTGCAGTCTGCCAGTCCGTGCTGTTGGCTGTGCCTTCTGAACGCATCCAGCATCTGAGAAGATCTAAACCTGGATTAGGACAGCAGTCTCCGTGGTTGTGCTCTTGCCTTCTGTCCTCTCCCTCATATTTTCAGCAGAAGAGCCACATCAGACCCAGAAACGCTCACATGGCTTTTGTCACCAGAATAAGATCCGGAGTTCTTCCAGGATTTGTGTTGATATGCCCACACCAACCATTCCACTGACCTCTTTGCTATTCCTTGAACAAATGATGTGCCCACTTCTGGACCTTTGTACCAGCTGTTCTTTCTTCCTGCAGCTACTCTGCCAGATCGCCAAAATGGTTACTGCTTCACTTGCTTCAAGTCTGTAATCAGATGCTGTCTTCTCCAGGGGGTGAAGATCTTTCTTGGAAACACTATTTAATGTTGTAATGCTCTCCTCAGATATTCTCCGTATTCATCCTCTGCCTTCTTTTTCTCCATAGTGTCCTATGCTTTCTAGCACACTATATGGTATGTTTATCTTAAATTATTTTAACCTCCTACTGGAATGTAAGCTCTATTAGACAGAAATATTCTTTTCCCTCATCATGGTCTACTCAGTTTAACTTTAAAGTATATACCAGTGACTGACATCAGCAGAAACTCATTAAATACTTGATGAATGAATAAATTCTAAAATCAACTGTGGGCAACTGGACCCATGATGCTTTATACCCGGGCCACACCTGATGCTTGGGCCATGATGTCTTTGACCATACTTAGGGCCCTACCTTCCTTCCCTGAAGAATGTAGCTGGGCAAAGGAAGATAGGCATTTGGAGGGCAGATAAATGCCTGGGAGAAATTGAAATTTTTCATAGGAAAATGAAAAATGAAGAAGAAAGAGATTTAGGGACAAAAAGTCAACAATTATACATAGTAGTTTATATTTCTGTTTTTAAAAGCAAGTGAGATGATTATCAAATTTATCCTGAGTCATGAAAAGTACTTGATTTCACTGTTACTGTTTTGGTCCATATTTTAATACCACTATATTTCAGGTCTACCTTATAACCTGCCCCACCTACCCTTATATAATTGGCAATATTGGTTTTCTGAGTGCATCCCAGAAAGAGGAGGCATCTTAGAAGTGATGGTGTGTTAGATTCAGTGAGCCCTATTCACCCCCTGAAATATGACATGGCATGTTCAAGTGGGAAGCCATGTTGAGGGAGAGAGTGCAACAGCAGCACTGGGGAGACACCTACACTGATGGCTGTGAGCTCAGCCCATTTTGAAATTTTTCCTCATTCCCAGGACAACTAACTAACCATCGTCTTTCACTCCTGCCTTCATCATACTGGGAAGCCATGAATTACGATAATGTCTGCACAGAGAAGCTTTGTTCAGCAGTGTCATTTGACCCAGATTATATGTTTTTATAGCCTGAGCCAATTAGTTAAAGTGACTTTGACTATAATAGGGACCTGCGCGACATTCCTCAATATTATTGCATTAGTCACCCTGGAACAGTTTCTGGGTTATGTTTGTAATCTGGCTCTGACTGTGCCTTCCTCATTCTGATATTTATATGATTTGTTGCTGTCCTATAAAATAATGCCCTTTGAGTCCTTGAAAGTAAACCCAATCTGATTTTCTTTATTTCCATGAGTCCTTGGCAGGTGATGGGACAGTGTGAATCACATTTATTGTTCTGAGTGCCAATTAAGCTTTGTTTGCTTTAATCTTTTAATGCTTTTATTACTCAAGTGAGGGTTGGGAAACTTGGTTAATGTTCCCAAATCTACCCCCAGGGAGTGGGACAAACCTGGGAAAATTCCACACCTCCCTCCTTCTCCTTCTTCTTGTTTATCCGTGGGGAGATTGCCTTTAGAACAGCTAGCTAGTTCTGCTGGAGTGGGTTTGTGGTGCCAGTCCCACGGTATGTATGTCTTGAACTGTCATTTTGACCTCTATCCCAAGGCTGCATTGGCAAGCAGCTGGATTTTGTTAAATTCTCTAATTTATCTACAAAATAAGGTTAGATAAGCACTGACCATGAATTCCTTGAGGCCAAGACCATATCTCATTGATCTTTGTAACCCATCACTAAACAGATACTCCTTGAGAAAAGCGGCAGTATTTATAAAGTTCATTTTTGTAATCCCACTGCCCAATGTAGTATAAGGACCTCTCGTGTAGCTGTTGAATAAATGAATAAATAAATAATTAAAATCTGATAGTCTACCATTTTCCACTCAGCCTTAAGGGGAGCTATAGTTCAGCATTCCTTATATGCCGTATTGCTTTCTTCTTTCTTACCATGTTTTTGTTTTCCTTTTAGCACTTCTACTTTTGCATTTATTTTCTCTTCCTTTTTTCCCTTATTGGTATCATCTCTTGTTTCACTAATATAAGTACTACCTTTTTGTGGGACAAGTACGCTACAGAAAAGTTAGCATTTTGAGTGTACATCTCAGTGACACAGTACATTCATGTCATTGTGCAAATATCACCGTCATCTATCTCCTGAACTTTTTCATCACCCTAAAGTGAAAGAAATGTGGCACTCATTGAACAAGCACTTCTTCTTTTCCTTCCCCTATGCCTCTGCTAACCTTCTTCTACTGTCAGTCCCTATGAGTTTGCCTATTCCAGGTACATCATTGAGGTGGAACTGGTGTCTCTTGCTTTGTTGCTGTTGTCTCCTGTAGCTGGCTCCACTGGGAAGTATCTCATTTGTTTTAATCCTTCTTTGCATCTTTAGCTGTTATCTACTATACAGACCTCCCTTACATTTTCTTGTGTCTCTTTGGGATTTTAATTCATTCTTTAAAACATGTCATGTTCTTTTATGTTACAAAGAAGAAATATGACTCCCAAGTTTTTTGAAAGTGTATTTATGGAAAGGGTTAACTCATAAATGACAGCATTTTAAAAAAAATACTAGAGAGAAGGAAGCAGCTGATGTAGTTAGAAGGAGTTTTCCTGGGCCGGGGAGATGGCTCAATGGAATAAATGCTTCCCTGGCAAGTGCAAGGACCTGAGTTCAATCCCTGTTCCCCCCCCCCAAAAAAAGGAGTTTTCCTGAAGAATATTTCCTATTTGAAAACCACTGTGGAATTTACAGACTTAGGGATTATCAAGCAAAGTAAACAATCTCTGGATGTTTAGTGTGTAATCATGGCAAGAAAAATACTACAAAGAAGAGGAAAGGCCAGTTTCCTCAAATTTACCAATACAGTCAACATTAAATCTAACCACTGAAATTGTTTCTGTTCTTGTCCAATTCAGCTTGCCACCAGAATCATAGAACGATTAAGTTTGTGAACCGAGGTCGCACTGTACAAAGGCAGACTGCCTCCTTTATCATAACATGCAACTTAGGCAGTGACTGATATTTGATATCAACTTTCCCTGAAATGGGAACTGTTCAGAGCAAGCGAAAACAATATTTCAGAGAACTGTAGACCGTAGAAGGCCCCCTTAAGTACACTAACAGAAGAACATAGAGATAGATACTAGTATGGACCAATAAACATGCATTTCATAAAGTATAAAAACTAAAATTTGGGGCTGGGGAGATGGCTCATTGGAATAAGTGCTTCCCTGGCAAGCACAAGGGACAGAGTTCAATACCCAGTTCCACAAAAAAAAAAAAAAAAAAACACCTAAAATTAAAATCACTCAACATTGCTGTCTTTTTGCCAGCATCCTCATTTGCTTTTTTCTAGACAACAGGACACTGAAATATATTGCAGCTGAGATATAGAAGTTAAAGATTTGTAAGTAAATTATATCGAATAAATTAGATTTGGTTTAAGGCATGATATATAAGCATTAGTGTGCATGGCCATAGACAGTGAATTCTCTTTAAAATGGGAAAAATAGAAGTGCTTATCTCAAAGAATGTTGTGACAGCTAAATTAAATGTATATGTAAATCACCTGGCATTAATCCTAATACCCTATACCTCAAAGCTGGTAGGCACAAAATAAAATAGCTAATAGTTACTGAGAAAATCTAGCCAATTAGCCAGTGTCTAGCTTTAAAATTATAGTAAGTTGTCAATTTTGGAATACCTTCTTTTTAAATGAAGAGATATGCATGTAAAATTTTAAAGTATCCAAATATATCATGCTATATATATATATAATATCATGCTATATATATATTATTTAATGATATATATTACATGGTCTCAAGAGGCAGATCAGACTCATAGTGGTCTGGTCTATATATATTATTTAATGATATATATTACATGGTCTCAAGAGGCAGATCAGACTCATAGTGGTCTGGTCCTCTTGTTTTCAGCCTCCCAAGGGCT
>NW_004524662.1:6024306-6062418 GCF_000260255.1 Octodon degus | reverse complement strand
CCATTTTTTTAGATTTACAGGCAGCATAGGGTTTCTCACATGCAGCCCAGAGCACCAACAGCTGGCTCAGAAGCCGAAGCCTGTGCCGTAGTTATGAGAACAGCATTCCTATTTCCACTATTTTCTTCTATTCCACAATTTCCAAAATGTTTTTAGGTTCTTACCCTGCATAATTCTCTGTATAGTTTATTGCATAATTTTACCCCTTTTAATCCTTCATATTCATTTTTTGGCCTTCTATGTTTTCTTTCATAGAATGCTACAACTTTCTTCCTTTTTATTGCCTGTTGAATTTTCTTTTTCTACATTTGAATTATTCTTTTTTCACATTCATTATGTACCCTTTTTTTTCTTTCTTTCTTTTTTTTTTTTTTTGTTTGTAATAAGGATTAAATTCAGGACCTTGCCAGACAGAGACTTATGCTACAGAGCTATCTCCTTGGCCCTTGTGTACCATTTTCAAGTAAAACAAATGAATATAATTTTTTTTGCCTTTTTATAAGCAGATTCATGATACCTATCCATTTCTAAAATTTATCAGCCTATAAATTGTTTACCTAAAGTCCTATTGATAACACAGTCCACAGTGTTAATGCACATATCAATTTGGATAATGAAATGGTAATGTGTCTATTGAAAGATTTTTTTCTAATATTAATTACATTCACACTAATATGGTATCTGTATTAGTCACTTTTCCATCATTGGGACAAAATAACTATTACCCACAACTTGTATGAGGATAGGTTTATTTCTGTTCACAATGTGGGTTCAGTTCATAGTAAGCTGACTCTAAGGCAGAAAGAGCATTGTGGGAGGGCCTGGTGAAGGAAAACTACCCATATTATGGCATCCAGGAAGCAGAGAAAAAAGGGAAAAGATGAGGACAAGAATACACAGGTCCCAATGACCTGATGACCCACCTCTTCCAATTATGCCACCCCTTCTAACAGCACATATAGCTATTTAGTGATACCCATACTCCAAGTACTTTTAAAAAGCCCTGCCTCTGAACACATAAGACTATAGGGTACCATTTTAGATCTAAACCATAGCATTCTACCCCTGACCCCCAAAAGGCTCATGTCTATTTCATTATACAAAATTCATGTAGTACATCTCTGAGAGCCACCAAAGTCTCAACAGTTCCAACATGGCTAAAACTCCAAGTCCAAAGATTTTTTTTCTGAGGATACTCAAGGCAAATTGTTAGCTGTGAGTCCTTGCAAAAATAAAAACCAAAGTTAAATATTTTCAGTATACAATGGTAAAAGGTAAAAACTTTCATTCTGAAGGGAAAGGATAGAAAGATAAAAAAAGAAGTAGACCATGGGGCCAAACAGATAGCTTAGTGGAATCAGTGCTTGCCTGGTAAATGCAAGGTCCTGAGTTTGACCCCTGGTATCACCAAAAAAAAAAAAAAAAAAAAAAAAAAGAAGAAGAAGAAGAATTGGACCAAAGCAAGACCGAAAACCAGTAGGGCAAACATTATATTATGCTATAATAATTATAGCTCGGTATTATTTCATTATACTATAGCACCATATTCCACACCTGGGACAGGTTGTGGGGACATGAGTTCCAAAGGGCTTAGGCAGTTCCATCCCTGTGTCATTGCTAGTTGCAGCCCATGGGGCCTCTCTCTTGGGTAGGCTCTGCTTGCTGTCTGTGGTTTTTCTTGCCAGCTGATCGATAGCCTGTGATCTCCACAACATCTTTACCTTCTCTCACAAGTTCAAATACTGCCCTGTCACGGGCTTCTGCCAGGAACAATGCTCCTGCATACATTTTTGCCTGTCTTCCTAAAATCTGAATGGAAGCCTCTGCAACCCCACAACTCTTTCATTCTTCAAGCCTGCAAAACCTGTACCATATGAATGATGCCAAGGTCTGCTATCAGCTCAAGCAGTAGGTTTGGCCTCTTTGGACGATGGCTGGAGCATCCTGTGAGTACCTGGATGGCTGAATTCAGCAACCATTAGGTTAACCCACTCTTGCGTGTAGGGCCCAGTGATCCAATCACCTCTGAAAACCTCCACCTCTGAACATACAGACTGTGCAGGACAATTTAGATCTAAACTATAACAGTATCCCAGTGCTGGTGACTCATGAACACACAACACTGACTGTGGCCATTTTTCTGCCCAGTGGCACTACTGCTGTTTTTTCCAAGATGAACCTTGCTGCTTTGGGACCCAATGGACCACTGAGGATTACCATCCTATTCCTTAGTTCATATACAAGTTCTGATTGATAATATAGCATATCTTTAAGTTTTTAAAAAATTTATTCTAGTGAAAAATCCTATTGTCATTAGTCACCCTCAAAATACTCTCACTTTGAATATGTTTACCTCATTGTTCCTGGTGCTTTATGAAGCACTTCTAGAAGTCCTCTTTTGCGCCTTTACAAGGTATTATTAAAAAAATACAGTGAATGCTGCTGCTGTCCACCCTAAGACAGGCAGAATGGAAAGCCAGATTCCTAAAAACATTAGGATGGGTCCTCATTCATCTTAGTCATTGGATCTGGCTCTGTATGACTTCTGGCTCTTCCCCAAGTTAAAATGACCATGGAAGGTAAACCCTTTCAACTGATAAATGATATTGAGGCAGTCGTGACAGTGCAACTAAACACATGAAAGAGAACTTCCAGAACTGCGTTAGAAGATGGCACAAACTATAGGACAAGTGTGTCTGAAGCAAGAGCTAATTTTAAATGAATTAATATCATTGTCTCCTACTTTAATAAGTTTTTAAACTTTAAATATTAATCGGGTATTTGATCACATCATGTATTTCTCCTCTTTGCCTGCCTGTGTTCATTGTCCAGGCATTATTAGCAGATCATTACAGAACTGGAGAGTGGTTATAATGACAAGGAAATAAAGAGATCCCATGTCTAGGAAGATAAAAAGCTAGTACAGATACTATGTCAGGTAGAGGAGGGAGGGAATCTCACTGTCAAATACAAGTCCCAAAAAAGATAGTCTCAATAAAAATATTATTATTACTTACATGAGAAAAGAAAGGCTTAGTTTTAAGTTCATTGCCAACTTTCCCTTTGGTATTGAGTTATTCTTCTCTAGAGCCTCCCAGGGGTACAAGTCTATAATTTTAATTATATCCTGACATTCTCATAAAGCAAACAGCCTGCTCAGGTAGTATTTATTACCTGTTAGGAAGAATACTTATGAAAATGCTTCACCAATCCCAACTGCAGCGATCTGAATGGACCTTTTCAAGGACAGAAGAGGTGAGTTGGAACACGCAGAGGAGAAAAGTTGCTCATTAAGAGGTTTGTTATCCAAGAGTGTATAATTAAGGTGACAGTCCCAGCTTCAGTGACAGCCAACACTTGGGTAGTTGTTTGATTGCTGCGTGGGTCAGGGATCAGCTCCTGCTACAAGATGTAGCCACATTAGCGTGTTAGTGAACAGGTTAGAAAGTAAATTACAGCCGCCTTTCTCCAGCACATTACTGTCGGTCTTCATTGTTTTGTTTTTACTGTACATCAGCAGGACTATGGCTTCTGAAGACTTTGTGTGACAGGTTAGGCATTTTATCCTTTGAGTAAACAGTAATCATGGTGTGAAGAAAGTGGGGCATTGGAGAATTTTCCCTATTCTTTGAGAATTCCACTCTTCCTTTTTAGTTTGCTCCAAGGGCTCATTGGGGATACATATATTAAGCCCTTTAAATAGTTCATAATAAATCTTTGTCTCAGGCTGATTCTGACAGTTTTTTAAAGAGTCTTTTAAGAGAGAATCCTCAATCATTTGTTAATCCATGGGGTGATCTTCAAGACTTCAGGAAAAAAAATAACAGCCTGGGCTCTTGGGTAGTAAAAATACAATGGAGGAAAAAATATATATAAATGTAGAAAATCCCAAGAATATCACCTTTCTGAGATTACATGTTCTGCATGTATCTAAATGCTTGCCCTCTTCCCCAACAAGTGAAAAAGAGTAGAAAATAATTGTCAAAATAGCAGAGATTTTTTATTCATAGTTTTATATTTGAGAACTTATACTAATCTAAGATATCAGAAAAACTATCCTTTCAAATTTTTTGATGAAAAGATAATTTCTTCTTTGACCTTTTCTCTGCTGTAAGACCACCTCTGTCTTCTCTTCCTTACATACATACTGCTATTTCACCTAGTCAGGGAGAGAGACACTTGAGTTTTAGAGAAAGGATTGTATGTATTAGTTATTAGTAACAACAGTAACCAACTTTTGAAAGGTAAGACATAGCTTTCAGAATAAAATCCTTCTTGTGGCCTTACTATGGATGTATTTAAATATTTTCACTGCAGCTTTAGCTGTGAGCTCGTTTCTCTAGTGCATTAGATGTTCATAATTTAAATAGCATGAATTTAGCATGCACGACTTTTAACACCAAAAAATCATATACAACATTTATCAGAAAAGTATAAAAGTAATATTACTTCTAGTGTAAATAATTAACATTAGTAATCATTATAATACCTGTGCATTATTTGTGCACTGAGTTCACAGTATTTTAAAGTCTCTCTCTGCAAAAGGAATGAACACTGGATTACAAGTGTTCATGTGTAAATTACTGCCCCTTTCAGGAAATCTTCTTTAGGCTTACTTAGCTTTGTTTGTAAATAGAATGACTAAAGACGAATCTCAACAATGCAGAACAATATCATGATGGAACCATTTTCTTTATATATGGATAGGATATGTATGTCACTTTTAACATGCAGCTTTCTCAAGTTACTGAAAAATACTGAGAACTTTACTAATAAAATGCAAGTGGAGTTCACTAGAAATAAATGTAATACTAACTTGGAGACATGGGCAAAGGACAGCCTACTGTTACAGATGGATTCATTCTCAAGTAAGGTCAAATAATTGAAGATCTAGAGCAAGGGCAGCCATAAATACCTGGAGTCCCTGAAGTTGAGAGGATGAGCCACAAAACAATTATGACAAATGTAGTGGGAGCATTCAGCTCCCAGGCAATAGGGAATATGTGGTGCCAGTTTTTAAAATATTATTTGATATTACAGTATACACAATTTAGACCCAGGAGCCCTCCAATACAACACTGAAATGTTACAAATAAAACGTATCAGCAGTGTCATTAAAAAGCCGTATTTGAAGGGATCACACTGCCTCAGGAAACACGGAAGGGAGGTAGTAATTAATACCAACAAATTTGCTTTGCTACCCATTTGAGGAAAGGCTGTTTGTTACCCCCTTTTTCTCATCACCATTAGAAATAGCCTTTCTCTTTTTTAATTGAAGAAAAAGAGGGTAATTGTACTACAAGAATAACTGCAAGCTATGTAAATGGACTCGTTAAAACATGTTTTATCCCCACCACTTTGGAAGATTATGCATAGCCTTGAAGAAATATACAAATGACCTAACATTGAGTTCAGATATGGAAATTCTACCTATACATACATTAGCTGATGAAGATCTTAAAGAAGAAACCCTGTCTTCCTCACAGTAAAACAGCTACTTCATGCAGATTAGAAGACTTTGTTTGGGTATTAAGATGAAACAGTGATCAAAGAAACTTATTGGTATCATGAGACAAAGGAAAACCCATTTAATTAAAGATGTCAAAAAAGATGTTCATTAGCTAAATAACAGATATATATATAATTATATTATATAATTATATATAAAATTATTGGGTTATCTTCCATGTCTGGCTTCCATAAATTATTACAAAGTATAAATAGTGTTGCCAAGAATGTTCTTTAATAAATAACTCCAGTTTTTTTACTGATGATGGACTTAATATAGTACTTCTAACTACAGATGTTCGAAAAATAACTATTTCAAGATGTGCTGGAATGCAGCCATAATAAACTAAGTAATTGTCACTACTAAGTCAAATTTCTTTTTTTATTATTAGTATTTAAGACTTTTATTAACAGGTGCTTGCAGTTTGTTGACTTTTTTGAAAAAATCAAGTTGTAAACTTTTATTACAAATTAAAAATAAAGTTCTTAAAAATCTCAACTTGACCAGATATGAAACAATTTAAAAAACTTTAAAGGTGTATTGAGAAAAACCAGGCTTTTTTAAAAAAAAAAACACATTTGTCATTACCAAAAAGAGAGGTCTTTAGGTAAAAATAATAAAAACCCCATGCTGCATAGATAATGCAGATAGTTCTAGTTACCTGGTCAGTGGTCAAAAACCAAGCACTTAAGGTCTTCATTTCCAATCTTTTGTTCATGTCTTATTGCTGGAATTTCCTATTCGTTTCTTTCTTGCTGGATCACTAAACCAGATGATGGTAGAGATGTTAAGCTGGCGTTTTCTCAGCTGGTGGATCGGCTGCTTTTTTCTCTTTGCCTTCGTGTGGCTTAGGGTTTTCTGGGCGTCTTCATCGGTAATTGAAGTTGCGACGGTACCGATGTTGAGGTGGCTGCTGACCTTGGGTCTCATCTCCTTGATTTTCCTTATCTTCTTCATTGTCATTCTCTCTAGGCTGTCTTTGGTGAGGAGGGCCCCTGCGGAATCGCGGTCTATAACCTCCATACATATTCTGCCTCTCTTGTCTACCTTGTTCACCTGTACCCTGGCTGTCAGCACCCTCCAACACTTCTCGCACAGGAGGGTTGGAGTACTGTGGCCGACGCCCACAGGGTCTCCACATGTAGTCAGGTGGGAACCTTAGTCCTCGGTAGGGCCGGCGTGGCTGGGCCTGGCCTTCGGGAGAACACTCAATCCCTCATTCTTTCTCACTCTCACTATTCTGGTAATTCTGCTGGTAATTGCGTGGAGGACCCTATGATGTGGATAGCGTCTATAATGTTTACGGTCTGCTGCATATTTACTGCCTTGAACTGGAACTCCACCAGGGCCTGTAACATTTGCTGCCTCCACACCCTTTTCTCCTTCAACAACATCAAACTCCGCAGTCTCTCCATCTCCTACACTGCGAAGGTCCTTCCTGGGGTTGTTCTTCTTTGTGGCAGTCTGGTGTACAAATACATCTTCCTTGGTGTCATTCCTGTTGATGAAACCATATCCGTTTCTTACATTAAACCATTTTACTGTTCCCAAAATCTTCGTTGAGATGACCTTCTTGTCCCCTCCGGCAGGCACAGCCCATGTGAAGCCCCCCGGGCCGCCACTCCCTGTGCTGCTGCCTGAGGTGCTGGGCTGGGTGTCAGCAGCGCTGAGGGAGGGGGCGGCGGGCGGCTGCTGGGTCTCGGCCTCTCTGCTCATGGTTGCGGTAATGGTGACTGGGGTCAGCTGTGGCTCCTCCCGGTGTGTGATGGTAACTAGGCCAGCGGCAGCGGTGAGGCTGCCCAGGGCCCTAAGTCAAATTTCTATGTGAAAAAAATAAATAAATAATCACTATATACTGAGTTGGGAGGCATTTATGAAGATCTGCCAGCCAACACCCATCTTGACCTCTACACACATTTACAGAGGAAAATAACAATTGGTCATTGTCCCAAACCTCATTCCTGAGAGGGAAATTTTGAAAAAGCCACAACATCATGCCAAATTTCACTTGAAATCTCAATTATTGGTCATATCTCTTGATATTCTGTAATGAGAAAGCTCTAACCCTTCAGGTTTCTCTCCATTAAACAAGTATATCTCAGGCCAGTCTTCAAAATTCCCCCATTCATTGTCCCCCGTGACCACATAACTGGGGTGGCAAAGTCCTTCCTCTGTGCCACATGAGATCTTTATTCTTCTGGGAAGGCTGGCCAGACTTAGAGGGGGGGAAAAAGCAGTATGATCAGAGTTTATTTTGAAATTTATATGCAATATATGGATAACAATGAAAACAAAGTTCTTTATTTAAAATTCAAGTTAATGGACTGTGCTGTGTGTTATCCAGCAGTAATAATTAGAAGAAGTTGTCCTCTTCACCCTCACTGAGACCTTCCACCGCTCCCTAGGCCGCCTCTCTCAAACCCTCTCCGGTGTACCGCTCCATTCTGAGTCAGTCCTTGGTGGTTCCTGCTGCCAATTCCACACCATTTTCTTTAACATTTTCATTCCTCTCTAAAAAGTAGAACTGTTTTCCTTTGATCAGTGCCATTGTCAATCAAAAAAGACTTCCTCACTGGTGTCAGATCCTGATTGATGGTCTTTTCTCTGAAAAGAGACAAACAGATGCCAGAAAGAGAATTTCCACGATGATACCTACTCATTGTATAGTTCTTTGACTGCCACAACTTAAAGAAAAAAACATGTCCTTTAACTTACCTTTAGTCACTAATTGCCATGATCTTACTTTGGTTTTAACTTTCATTTTCAAGATTCCAAATATCTGTTCAAACTTTCTCAGAAAAAGATACAAAGAAAAACCTTACAGATGACTCAGTATAAACTTTAAAACATATGATCTATGAGTATCATATGCAGAAGTAGAAGGCAAACACATAGGGAAATATTTGTGAGAAATATGTCAAAGTTAATACCCTTAATAGATATAAGTATCTCATTCATATTGATAAGAAAAGCACTAAAATCCCAATTAGAAAATAAAGAACATAAATATATGATTCATTAAAAAATTTAAATGGCCAATAAATATGTATTAAAGCATAAGTCAACCTCACTAGAAATAAAAATGCAAATTAAACATGTAAGATGCTTTTACATATTGCTTATCAGCAAGATCCTACTAAAGTATCTCTGTATCTTACTAATTTAATTTTTGTCAAACAAGAACTCATATTTGAAGATGATAATCAATATAAACATCAAACACTGCTAACAGACAAATGCATTGATGCAGTACAATTTTTCTGAAAATCAGTTTGTGTTTATATATTAAGATCTTTTTTGGAAAGGCTCTTGCCCTTGACCTAGCAATGCTCCCAGTCCACCCTAAGAAATGACAAAAAGGGGGAAAATGAACTTCAAAGAAATTCATCACCATACAATGGAATATTATATAGTCACTATAAATAATGTATTTAAAAGTGATGCAGTGGCATGGACAAAAGAATATTCTTTATTTTTTATTAATTTTATTGAGAAACAAATAATAATGAGAGTTTCAAAACAGGATAGTAGGACAGTTACAATAATTAATACATTGCATATTGTTGTCTTCGTAGTAGTTATTCATGGTACAAGATGCAGACATGATATCCTGTCCAAACAGAATATGCTTTAATATTCTTTAAAAACTTATAAAGAGCTAGTTTGCAAGGAAAACCCCTGGAGTTCAAAACCCACTTTTCCCCCAGTTGTGTCCAATACAGTGGCCGATTGAGATATGATCTCAATTTTGGAATACAAAATATGTAAACTAATACTAAAAAGACAAAGAAATAAATTAGCATTGGTAATGACTAGAGTGGGGCGGTGAGGTACGACAACTGTCCTGCTAGTCTTTCCTGGCATCCAGTTCACTGATTGACTTTCTTCCTGTCCAGAATGACCTCACAGCCCTAAGCATTTCCTCTAAAAGCCTCCGAACCATTGTTCTTACTCAAAAAGTTAATACTTTCAAATTGAAGCCATGCGGTATCTAGCTACTATACCATCATGATACTTATTTGCACTCAATCCCATCTGGTTTCCCAGACAGACTATTGCATAGCTTTCTTTTCACTCTAAAACATCATCTTTCTTATACTTTACCTTAGTAAACAATCTTTACTTCACTGAAATTAAGCTGTTAAACTATTTCCATTGTATTCTTGTCATTCCTCCTCCATGCTCTCCCTTTCTTCCTCTCATCTTTTATTCTTTCATTTCAGATGCTTTCTTTTCTGTCTCTGTGACTACTGAAATATCCCTTAGGATTTAAGTTCTTCAGTTAGCATCACCAACTTGGACAACTCTAAGCTCTGACTGTTCAATGAATAAGCTTTCTCAGATCTCTTTATTTCACTCCCCAAATTCACCACTTATCCCACCTTGTCCCACTTTTCTATGGAAGCCACACTCTCTGAAGCACCCCCAGAGAACTGGAAACACCAGTGCGTCTGTCTGGGAAGCATTGGGACATGCTACATTATCCTGCCTATTCACTTGCTTCTTGGTTTCCTATGCGTTGAGCCATATATTAAAGAATGAGAGTAAACCTTCTAATTTTTTAAAAGTTAAAGTGCTTTAACTTTGGACAAAAGTTCAAAAGGTAGCATTTCTAGAATTACATTGTTCCTAGAATATTTGTATCCACATAATAGTTTTCTAAAAATGTCTTTACTAATCTGCAGTCATAAAATTACAGTTTGAACCATGAACACAGATACACATGACATATTCACCCAGATATCCACATGACTTGGTCTTCTCTGAGATACCATCTTATCAGAGTGACCCTTGTGATTATACCATCGAAACATGTCCTCATCACTCTAGTTTCTTACTGTGCATTGTTGTTCTTTGAAGCATTAGTCACTTCCTGAAATGACTGGATTTATTTTTATACCTTCCCTCAAAATATAATCAATGTTGCTACAAGTGGTCCCTATCATCATAGTTGGTAAGTATATTGAATTTAAATAACTGGATAAAGAATAAGTGAGCCATGGAAAACATTTGATGTGTGCTTATATGTGTTTAAAATACCAGTATTGTCATTTAGGGTTAAGTGTTGACTAAGGGCAAGAAGTTCCAGAGACAGACAGAAGACCAACCTTTAAAAAATTAGAAGGTTCACTCTCAGTCCACATGCCTCTGCATGGAGAGTGGTACTGTGCTTATCAATGATTTGATTCACTGCCTGATTTTTCTCCCAGTGCTAGATAGCTGTTTCTCATCACATGGCATTGTTGCAGTTAGTAGCAGAGCTTTAAAGCAAAGAAAAGGCGGAATACATATGTATGTGTCTGCAAATGCCTCTGCAACCAGGCTTGTCTATATAACTCCATTTTAAAATATAGTATGGGGACGACGTCTGTGCCTGAGATGGCGATTTGGCCAGAATGCTAACAAAATAAACATGGCAGTTCAACTGGATGCAGGCAACTGGTGACCACCCCGTGGATAGGCTGCATGGAAGATTCATGTATATAAAATAGTATATTAAAGTAAACTTACAAAAGCAAAGAGCAATCATTGCAACCATAATTTTTTCTTCCTCTTTTGGATTCTAATTTTAAAAGCATTAAAGGAGACAGCTGCTCATGCTGTGATATGCGCTAAACAGCCTGAAGGATGGAAAAAAATATATTTGTAGCTCATAATAACTATTGACCTTTCTGATATACAATGTTCTCTGTGTTAGCTATTCGGTTCTATCAACAGTGAAGATTGAACATGACTTTTTAATAGAAAACATGGGGTTTTGAGCTGCCTTCACAAAGGTGTTTATGTATTATTTTGTATTGTACTACAAAGACTAAGTCCGGATGCCCTTTGTCTGACATCATGTTTGTCATTAAAAAGAAAGGGAAAAAAAGAAAAAGTAAAGAAAAGGAAGGAAATAAAAGAAACAAAAGAGGGGAAAGACTTCAATGTTATTGAGTATGTTTTATATGAAGAATTGGCTCATAACCACTTTATAGTCGTGATAAAATCACTGCCACACTCGATCCCATACGTAATATTGGTAATGGAATCCATGCTGCATCCCAAGAGGACATGCTATATTTTTGTTCCAGAATAGATCCCTCAAGTGGCAACATTTATATGGCGTTTCCAATTTAAAACTCTTGCTTGCAGTATTCATACAGCACATCCTTAGGAGTGCACAGCCTGATGCCGAATGGGTCATATTGAATATCATGTACTCTCAAAGGCGATCTTTACAATACACGTTTTCCCCCTTGAACTCTCGTGTTGCTTAGTAGTTATGTACAGAAACACCCACTGGTAGCAGCTTGACTCTGACTCCATGTGTATTTCCCCAGAGTGGCATCATCCAACACCAACTGCAGAGCAGCAGGCAGCCACCGATCACTCTCCTTTCCCTCTGGGGACAGCCTCACCAAGAAATAACCCCTGCCAGGCACAGAAAACCTGAGAGACAACTGTGCATTGTGATTCTCATCCAAGGCAGGCCAGACAATGCCAGGGAATTTATCCTGACAGGTGGCAAGGGTTGGCACACCATTACTTTTTGTTCTTTTTTTATAGATCATTTTAATTTACTTTAAAAGAAATTTAATACATCATTATTGAATCACAGTTATTTTCACAGCTATGCTCTAGAATTTCCGTTAATGATTCAAAAGTTTCTAAACGAAGCTGAAGACGCCTAACTGGGTGGGAGCAGGCACTGGCCCTAATGAGATTTAAATAAATCAAGCATCTTTCTCGCACTCTAAAGCAAGCACTGAATGACAGGGTTTGACTGAAGTATCAGAGTGTCACGAGGCATAGTGGCACACACTGTAATCCCCACACCTGGGCAGCTGAGGCAGAAAAATGGCTGTGAGTTTGAGGCTAACCAGAACTACACAGCAAGACTGTCTAAAAAAAAGTAGTGTACTCGCTGCAAAAGACAAGACAATCATGCCCACAGAAAAGGGAAAGGACTGCTTTGCTACAGTGGCCACAGCACCTGCTCTTGTATACTACGGGCTGTTACCCCCTTCTGGGTAGGCTGGCACATGGTAGAAGATAAGCCAATAGGATGAAAACCAACTTTCAAATGACAAAGAACAAAGAATTCTCCAATTCTGGAGGAAATCAGGCCAATGTCTTTTAACTACCAAACCCACTGGCCTGGACTCTCAAAAGAACGCTGCAGAAAACACTTCCTTAGAGATGAATACAAGGTGAGGACATAATGATCCTCTCTCCTCAAAAAACTGAGTTCTTGGGACAAGATATCGTCCAGTGTGAGAGAGTAACAGGAATAAAGTAACTAAAACAAAACAAACAAACAAAAAGGAATAAAGTGACTAATTCTTGTTAAAAGAAAGTATCCGGATCTCACTTATTTTGCAACACACAGCTGAATGTCTGCTAATATAAAATGTACTGCTAGGTGCTTGGGGACGATATAGGAGGCTAGAAAAGAGCAAGAGATAGATACAACAAAAGATAAACGTAGCATCATTCCTGCCTTTTAAGATTTCACAAGCTTATAGAGGGCACTGTTGGTGGTACTTTTTTCAAATTTCTCATTTCAAAATAAACACTTGGAAGTACAGACCCTGAAACCAGCATTGTAGTTGATTTCTAAGACATGCCAGGTATTGAAGCAGTGAGCCAAGCCTCCTTCTTACTGTTCCATCAGCTTCACCCATGTACATGGCTGTTACACATCAAAGCAAGGATGGGATTTTTTCACAGAGAGGTTTTATGGGATTTTCCCACAGAGAGTTTTATGTGGATGCTAGTTAACTTGTTTGTGCACAAATTACAATATTAACATTATTTTAAATAAACCAAAGATGTCAACATAGTTTTTTTCTCGTCAGGAATTGAGAAACAGGTTTTCTGAGTAATTCTACCTCAGGGTCTGTCAGGAGGTTGCAATCAAGATGGCAGCCAGAGCATGGTCATCTTAAGGTTTATTGAGGGTGGGGCATGAATGAGCCACTTATAAATTCACTAATGTCATCATTAGAAGGAAACATCAATTCCTCACTGCACTGGTCTCTCCATTAGACTACTGGACTTTTCTCAAAATGTGACAACTGCCTTCTATCAGAGTGAATGATCTGAGAGGCCCACTACATATATACAATGAGTGATGCTAGGTATTTGTATGGTTTGTGCCTGGTGGTGTCCCCAAAGCCTCATGCAGTCATTGGGGCAGCTTCGAGAGTTTGTATGCCTGCCCTGGGGTGGATAGCCTGAATACAGTGTAAGGAGGGGAGAGAGGCTTGCTAGCTGCCAAACCACTACTCCTCCCTTTGCTCTTTGCTGTTTTTCCACTGCCATGGGCTGCTGCCCTCTGCCATGTGCCACTGTGCCTTGGAGCCAGCCAAGTATGGACTGAAACTTCCACTACAAGTGAGCTAAATAAACCTTTCCTTCCTTAATTTTGGGTGTCAAGTATTTTGTACCAGCAAGAAGAGAAAAAGTAACCAAGACAGTATTCTAGCATACCAAAGTTAGACTTGTATTAGTCCTGCTGCCCTCAAATAATGAGCACATGATTAAATGATATAAGAATGCAGGTAACTATTAAAATGCAGTATTATCATCCTGTGATCGTGTTTTGAAATTCTCTACCATATTTATTGTTCTATGTTGCTTTGTTTTTGTCTTTGTTCTTGTTATTTGGGTTTTTGGGGGGAGTTGCCTCTTTAAAATAATACATAAATAAATGCAGCATTATCATCTTCATGCCTTTGGAGTCAGTTAAGCGTCTGTCATATTTCTGCTTTACCATCTACTGACTAGGAGATCTTGGGGAACACAATGACTCTATATGATACCAAATACTTAGCATTTGTATCTGCAAGTATGGGCTAAGTTATGCTGCAGTAAGAACACAGTCCCCAAATTACAACAAAGATTTATTTCTGAGTGGGTTGGCAGGGGATCCCACTCCATGTCATCTTCTAAGACCCAGGCTGATTGGACAACTCCTAATTAAAAATAGTCCCTGAGGCAGGGCCAAGTGGTACATCAGGACTGCTTCTGAAAAGCCCACCTGGAAACAACATGTGATGATGGCTCCTATTTCCTTGGCTGAAACTAGACATCTGAGCACCCCTCCTATAATTTAACTTGAAAATGTCTCCCCCACATCTCATTGGTTTGGAAAGTAATTGGATCATGGCCTAATCCTCTGATGAGTTCAAAGCTGGCTGTGCTGTTTAGAGGTGACGCCTGCGCATGAGTTGGGTCGCCAAGGTGTGATCTCGCAGACTGCCTCTTGTTTCAAGCCCTTCCTCTGTCTGCTTTTGGCCACTATAACTCCAGTGGCTTTTTTCAGATCCTTCCACCATGGCGTTGCTGCCATGGAACCAGATGACAGTGGACCACACCCACTGAAATTGTCACATCAATAAGCCCCATCTCCTTTGAGTTACAGGTGTCAGATATTTTGTCTCAGCACCAGGAAGCCTGACTAATGAAGTCCCCCAACTCCAAGTGGTTGTGACGCACCATCTCCTCAAAAGAAAGAAAAACTTTTTTTAAGAAATGAACTACTTGTCAAATTTCAGTGGATGCGTACTCATTTGAGAGTCCTGAAAAATAACAGTTTCTAACAAAATTAACTGCATATGCCAATAAAACCATTTTGCTTAATCATGATAATTGCAAAATGAAACATTATTGACCTTGTCTTACACAAGTCATTTTGTATATTTGTACTTTGGCTTGTTCTGTGTGCACAGAATGTCTGAAGAAAGAATTGAAAAGATTAGTTTAAGCAGTGAAATGGGAACAAGGGAATGCAGTTGGTCCTCCGTATTCACTGTGTATTTAGATTCACCCAATTGCTAATGAGAGATCTTCAGAAAAGTATATTCTTTATGAATAGGTAACAGACATCCTCCCTCATCATTGTTGCTGAAACAATGTAGTATAAAAACTTTATGTAGCATTTACATTGCATTGGTAAGTAATGTAGACATGATTTAAAGTATAGAGAAGAAGACTGGGTGTGGTGGCACGCACCTGTAACCCCAGCGCTTTGGAGGCTGAAAACAGGAGAATCACTATGAGTCTGATCTGTGTAGTGAGACCCTGTAGACCCTATACTAAATACATTAAAAAATAAATAAAGTATACAGGAGAATATACTTAAATAAGAATACATTGTGTCATTTTATAGGAGGGACTGGAGCTTCTATGGAGTTGGGGTCTGGGAGTTCTAGAGCCGACACCCCACAAATAGCAAGGGATGACTATATTTAACATTGTGTCCTAAGGCCTTCTCCACACTTCATTTCTCTTTTAAAATTAAAAACTTCTTACTGTTAAAGAGAACATTTCTTAAGACTTAGCTTTTCTTCTTTTTCCCCTGAACACATTCTGGACTTGATGGCAGGTGAAGGATTCCAGTGGTAGAATGCTCTGAGAATGTTTGGAGGCCGCTAAAAAGAAATACCCTCTTTATATTTGGCCTCATGCACTTGCAGGGACCCTGCAGAGAATATTGAAGGTGTTCAGAATAGACATGGCACTTGCTTCAGCCCAGTAAGAACTGCCTGGCTCCCAGCTGTTGTCTTCTTGCTCTGTCTCGTACACATCTTGCCCCTATTGATAAGGGTGGCAGCAGCCACATCATCAGTTATAGGATCATGAACAATTAAGAAATAACAAGTAATTTACATGATGGTGACATTTAAATGAATATAATTTTTAATGTTTTTGGATTTTTATAAACACATTAATTTTATAACACACTGGGTTTCAATACACATATTTTGATTATACCCACTACCATTACCATCCCTTATACCACCCTCTCTCTCCACCTTATTCCCCTGCTCTTTGTAATAACAGATTCCCTTTTACTTTCAGGTCATCTCTTTTTAGCTTCATTTGAGAGAACATGCAATATTGGTCTTTCTGAGGCTGGATTCACATGATGCTCTCCAGTTCTTTCCATTTTCCTGCAAATGAAAACACTGTGCTCTTCTTCTGGTTGAATAATACTTTATTGTGCATATTTACCACATTTTCTTTATCTATTCATCTAGGGAGCACCTAGGTTGGTTCCATATCTTGGCGGTGCTGAATGATGCCACAGTGAACCTGACTGTGCAGATGGGCTGTTAGTCTCCTGGCTTCAGTTCCTTTGGGTGTATACCAGCAGTGCTGTGGCTGGATCAAAGGGTAGCTCTATTTTTTTATTGTTTGAGGAACTTCCATACCGATTTCTACATTGACTGCAGCAGAGCAAAAGGGTTTCTTTTACCTGCATCCTTGCTAGCATTGTTTTGGGTTTTTTTTGTATATGTATAATCTAGATGTTAGGTTGAGTTCTTTCTCCACTCTACTCTAGATTTTAATCCTCTGTTGAAAGAGTAGCTGGCAAAGATTTTCCTTTTGCCATAAATTGCTTTGTAAATTTTATACAATATGTAAAAACTTGACGTTTCACGAACCAAATTAATTTAGGTTTGTTGAGAAGTTAAAGCCTTTGAGAGCCAACAAAAAGAATAATTTCTACTAATTTAGGTTTTAGTGCTAAAGGTCTTTTTTTTGTTTTTCAGCTTCTCGTTTATAATTTACAAGGTGAAACTAGCTATGGCTAAGTGTTGACCACTTAATTTTGCTTTTCTACAGTGTCTCCTGGGTCTCATTCAGCATTTAGAACTCCTCTAAATCCCAGGTTTCTTATCAAAGCATGTGACAATCTTGGCTAACCTCTGAAAGTTGACACAAAAGCATTTTATATCTAGTAGACATTCTAAAATGTTGTTTTGACATAGAGTGGTACCACTGTCTCCAGAGAGCACAAGTCCCAAGAAGACTTTCCTGTCCCCTCTTTACTTTTTCCACACATCCTTCTCTTTCCAGTGCCATAGGCCTGTCAACCACCATTACCCTGCTTCCTTGGCTGTCCCCAGCTAGGTGCTTCATCACAGCGGGCCTCTCACCTGAGACGGTCAGAAAGGATCTCGTCAGAAGCTGCTCCTCTGTCTGGACTGTTAAATGCAGATAGTACACTTCCTCAGATAAGAGACACTTTTGTCACAGCCAGGAAAACCCAAGTGCATGTCCTAGTCCCTGAGGAGGCACATGCACTGGGTATGAGCTTGTGCATGACCCTTTAACAGGACAGCATGGCAGATTGCTTCTGCTTCTTTCTCCAGAACTAAGGAGTCATAAGGAAGCAAATTAATTAGGAATCATCAGAAGCCAGACTCTTTCCCAGATTGTTCAGTTTCCCTCTCAGAGACTTCTTGTATGCCCTCCTCTTGAAATGAAATTTGAAGATGAGCTTAGACTTTAAATCTCAGCTTCAATGAGGTAAAACCTGACCTCAGCATTCCTCTCACACCAGTGGTCCCTGGTGTAATTAATGCCACCCTGCATGTTTAGGCGATTCTACTGTCACAGGCGCAGAGCAACTTCTCCTGCCACAGCTGGGGTGTGATACAGGAAGCGGCTGCGCAGCTCCTGCGAAGTTTGTATCCTCACCCAGGGGGAAGAATCTGTGCTGTGGCCTCACCTGTGTGTACGCAGGGTTTTCCCGTGCAGTTCCCACACTGAAACAGAAATGGTTTGTCACGACCCCTGCATTCGCCTCCTTGCTACAGTTAGGCATTTCCTTCCTTACTGGGTCAGGGTATCTAGGACCACAGCCCTAAAACATATTTCACTTCTCTGGGAAGTTTCATTTTTGCTCAGCTATTGCCAACACGATCTTGCTGAACAGAGCTGAATTTTTAAGGCTGGGTTTGTGGTGTGGATTCTCATGGCTTCACGTTAGTTCAAGTCTCTGAGGACCAGTGCCAATAAATGTGAAAGGGACAACAATAGATAGGCATACTTTCCATTTCCACCAGGATGAAAAACTGCCATGAATTAAGTCTAACCTTAAATGTATAATCTGTCCTTGGGAAGAAAAAGAAAGGATATAGCATCTTCAAGCTCTCGGCATCCCTTACGAGAAAAAATTGGTTCTAAGGGTCTCTGATCTTGTGTTTTAGTAAAATAGAACTGCACGGCTGACTGACAGTTCTGATCTAAAGCATTTACGTTTAAGTTTTGATCTCTCTGCTTTTGATTAAAACTAATGAGCTCATTTAATTCAAAATGGGAATCTCTGATAAGAGAAATAAGGTTGATGTGATTGGATTAGAGGGGCAAATTAAACTCTTAGAGCAGAAGTTTGTGCTTATATAGTGTATTAAAAAGCTGTTGGCGTATTATGGCGTGTTAGATGATGAGAAAAATTTCATAGTAATTCATATTTAATCAGAAGAAATGAAAGTACTAAATATAACATGGCTGTGCTTTTCCCTCGAGTGATAAAAAGCTGTACATTTAAAATGACATCGGATCCATGCTCTCTATAACAAAAAAGAAAGAACGAACGGACGAACGAACGAACGAATGAAAGAAAGAAAGAAGAAAACAAAAGAAGGGACAGTTGCCAGTTGTTCCATCAACTCAGAATAAAAATGCTATGAATATAGGAAAATTTAGTCTTATTAAGATAATAATGATACAAGAAAAACCTTGGACCACAAATACCACAGTTTCTGTTATTAGAGTAGCTTTCATTCCTCCTTTATCAGAGCATCAAGTTTTATAAGAGAAATATGGGTTATTTACTGTTAAAAACATGGATTGTATTTCATAATTTAAAATTTAAGCTTGTTTCCTGTTTAGTAGCTATGTTCACATATACTTAATTCTTAAATCTCTTTATTATGTGTATTTATTTACTTCTACTCCAGAGAGAATTACTGTTAGTATTCTCTAGGGCTGCCTAAGAATTAGAAAAACAAGGGACCTAATTTTTTTTTGTCAATTATTTTTTACTTTTGAATAAGATTTCAATATGTAACAGTAAAAATAGTGTTTCTTAGGCTTAAAATCCCAAATTAATTCATTAGTAGGAAGGCCTAATTTCTAAAATACCTTAGAAGCTTGCTCTCAAATAAAATAGACTGATGCCACCCTTTGTCTTGTTTGCATAGAAGTGTTCTGAGATCAGCAAGATTGTAAAGTACTTCAGTTTCATAACTCCAAACATGCCTACTTCAACTAATAACCTATAAAAGGAAAAAGGAACTATTTTAAGAGAGGAAATTTGTTTCTCATATCACAAGGAAATAAGTGGGGAAAAATGCCTGCTTCCTATTTGGGGAGGGCTGGGGCAAGATGCCACTGAGACTGGAAGGAGAAGTTAATATTTTTCATTTCTTTCCATCTGTGCATACTGTCCTCATCTCTCTGTCTGGAGGCTGGGCTGGGAATATAGCTCAGTGGTACAGTGCCTTCCTGGCAAGCACAGGGTCCTGAGTTTGATTCCTAGTACCCACAAAAGAAATTATCTTCTATCTGGAGGCAGTTGAGAAGACCTCATCAATTTTGTTCCCCTCTGTGAACAAAAACCAGCACAAGATGTTGGGGACATTGCTCAGGACAGAGCTATCCAGCCTTAGGATTGTGTGATTCCTGGAACTCCCCAGTAGGAACATCACAGAGGGGATTGGTAGGGAGAACAAAGAACAGTTCCCTACGCTTCATCAGAAGCACGTCTCTGCCTACACCTTGTTTATGACATAAACATATGGGGACCTCCTTGGTCAACAGTCTTCTCCAGGCAGACTAGCCAAGCCTCAAAGTGAATTGCAATTACTTACTTACTGTTAGGCTCTACTTAGCCTGCTGCTGCTGCTGCTGCTGCTGCTGCTGCAAGTTAAGAGACCTGAAAAATTCTAACAACTGGAAAGGAGTTATTTCAGATATATTAATTTTTCTTTTTATTTTCTGCAAAGTAAACATTTTCTAAATGAAGTAAATTGATTACTATGTTCTTAGCACCCATCATCATTTATCTTTAGTGAACCCGAGGATGGCACCTGAGTGGTAGCTATGAAGAGCTGTGTAGAGACCGAAATCACATGTGTGTGTATTTTTGTATTTCTCAGTGGAGTCAACCAGCCCCAGTCTGCTAAGCACTGACAACACCCTTGAGCGTTCCTTTTTCATCCGAATGAAATCTACTCTGACCAAACGAGGCGTGCACATCAAATCATCAGGATATAAGGTAAGCCAGTTTCTGATTCTCGGAGTGGAGACATTTCTGTCTCAGCCAATCCCAGGTAATTTTCATTGAGTTTTCCAGCTGCTTTGGGTCCATATAATTAACACATGTGACCTTGAGCAGCCCATAAGGTTGTGCTCATCTTCTTGTCTCAAGGTAAGCTGCTTTCTGCCTCCTCATCACTTTAGACACTGCAGGCTGCTCTCTAATGCCCTGAGGTCATGTCTTTTCTTAAAACACTGGTTAATAATACACCAAGTGCTTTAGCACCTGCTAGAAATTCACTCTGAATGAAAAAGTGAGCAAAATTCACATCAGTCCTTAAGGTAAGTATTGTAAAGCTGCTACTTCTGAGAGCTCCACTTTTCTCACTTTTGCTTTCAAATTCCCTCCTTTCTCTTTGCAGAACGATTCTCCAATCTAACAACATGGTGGCCACCTAGATTGTATCTGTATATGTAGATAAGAAAATCATATTGGGTTTTAGAAACCTTAATTTTGAAATTAAAATTATTACACAGTCATACTTTGGCATATATGGAATACTCAATGTGCAAAGTATATGCTCTTATGAACAAAGATGAAAATCCAGTGACAAGCTATATTACTATTATTTTTAAGGTTAAAGATACAAAACTTTTCTAACCTCTAGAGATTCCAACATTCACTTACTATAGCAGCATAAATTAAGACCTAGAAAATTTATGAATGCCTTTGGCAACCTGAACCTTATCAACTTTATAGCACGCTAATAGATTTCTTAAACAATATGTACTGCATGTAGAAAGGCAAACAGGAACAGAATGAACTGGCAACGTGACCAGAAGGACCTCTCCTAATTCTAGACTTTAGAACCTTGGGTACTTCTGTTCTTTAGGGTGACCTCAGCATCATCAGGGGATCATTGAGCCTTAAAACCATTCTGTAAGACATCAGGAGACTCACAGCTGTATAGTCAGAGGAGGGCACCTTCTCTGACATTAATTCTTCAGGAAAAAAAAAAAAAAGAAAGAAAGAAAGGAGGTGGGGAGGCAGACCTTCCAAGGACGACCTTTAGCGCAGCTGTCCTACAGACTGAAAGGCATGCGGTGCATAACCTTGACCTTTTCCAGTTGTAAAGCTGCAAAGGGAAGGTGAGTGGGCAGCTCTGCCTACAATAGCTTCACCTTTTTGAGTCTTGTAGCAAAGATTCAAAGTCCTGTAATTTGGAGAAAGAAAAACCTTCTTGCCTAAGACCTCAAGACCATGTTTTATTTCCCTGCCTTGCTGCTATTCATTTACTAGTCATTAACTGTGTAGTATTAGCAAGTTTGGAATTTTGTAACAGACTACAGATGTCAGGACTATTGCTATTGCAATGTCAGGAAGAGGCATTCTTTACATTCCAGAGTTTAGGAGCCTTGAGGTTTCCTTTTCAGTTTGCTTTTCTGTCTCAGCATCTTTCTTCACCTTTTCTGGCTTTTATTGACTAACAGAGGCATATCCCAGGTACAAGAAGTGAGATATGGTTTGAAAAAGCAGTTGTTAGCATAACTCAATGTCATCATTAGATAATTTAATTTTTATTCTTTCGTACTACAAGCTGTGGGTTACAAAGCTTTGCAAACCTTTGGATCTGCAAATAAAGTGCATGTATAGGTAAAAAGGAATAGAGAAAAAGACACAAGTTATCTTGTGTTGTTTGTTTGATTTGCTACACAGGCACTTCAGTAAAGCTGTTTGTACTGCCTAACCTTAAATTATACAAATGAATATCTTATACCAATAAATCTTTCATTCATTAAAAAAAAATTATTGAGTTTCTACTATGGAACCTGTTCAATGTCCTGAAAACCCAGCAGTGAACCACAAAAAGTGCTTTTGTAGTGCTTACATTCTAGCAGCAGGAGATAGAGTACAACAAGTAAATAAAGAAGGCAATTTCAGAGAGACTGAATATTAAATAACAAGTTAGATAACATAGCCCTACAGTATGCTGGGCTTGATATCAGTTATATATTTTAGCCTTCAGAGTAATCCTACAGGAAAATATTCTTACTCTTCATTTTACAGATAACAAAACTAAGGCTGAGAGTTTCATTAGCATACACAATACCGAATGCTGAATTAGCAGAACTTGAACTTGGGTGTCTGGCTCCATGCCCTATGCAGATAACCACTAGGGAACACTACTGTGCAGAGTAAAGTGAGAGGAGGGAGTGTCATGGGAGCTGTGAGAGTGCTTAAGATAGGAGCACAGAACGTGATCCTGTGAGGAGGTGACATCACTTATGAGTGGTGAATGAGAAAAATACATGGAATGAATGGAAGAAAATGTTTATGAAGCAACTTGAGTTTAGAATTAAAGAACCTTGCTGCAAAGGGGGCTCTTTGAGAAACAAAATCTTTTGAAATGAAACCTTGAACAAACAGGACTGGAAAAAGTTTAGACTCCATTCCAGACGCATCAAACAATGATGAGCCCACACTCCCAACAAGTCCTGTCATTCTTTCTCAAGATGCTGTGAAAGTCTACCCATTGCCTTTTTCCCTGCACCAGAACTACTGCCTCCAAGAGGTGATTCATCTGCTGTCCGCTCGTAAGATGAATCATCTAACAGACCCAGCCATTCCCCTTCTCTTCCTCTGCAGTGAACATCTCTCATTAATTAACCTTGTCTGGAGTTAGTGGAAAAGCTGATGAGAACCCATGACGTTACACAGCTGAATAACATCCCTGTTTATCTGTTCATTCTCAGTACATAAATCCAGCAGCTTATAAAACATTCCAATAAAATTGATAATCACCCCACACCACATAGTAAACACAAATAAAAAGAAACAGCAATGATAATTTCTCTGTACTCTCAATATTCCCTTTAACTACCACTGTATACATCTTTCCCTTCTCTTACCTACTGGCCCAAGGGAGTAAGCCTTGTTTCATGCAGGTCACTATATTTCCGTTTTTTTCTGTGACCTTGGCCCATGGACTTTTCTTACTTTTTTCATCTCTTTATCTGTTGTTGTTGTCCTCATGGACAGTAATCACAGATACAAAAGTACCACTGATTAAACACTAATAGGCACTATGCCAAATACTTTATATGCTTTTTAAATGCATAAGTCATTATTATTTAAAAACCTCCTCTCCACATTCTATTATGCCCATATTGCAGATAGAAAAATTGAGACCTTTATAGGTGAAATTCTTATGGCTTTTAAGTAGCTACTGAGAAGCCAAAATTGAATCCAGACAATGAGACTCTGGAGTTTGCCCTTTTATAGGCTCTGCTTCCCTGCTAGTCATTAAAGTTCAAGGAAAGGTTCAAAATGAGATGGACCTCAACATATGAAAGGTTAAACTTCTAAAACAATAAAAATCTTCTTGTGTCAGTCTTTAATGTACAGCTCACTGTGTCCCACTGCACTAATGTACCAAATGCTTGGCAATTTCAGTGTCCCCAGGGGGTTATGGAGATTCACCTTCCTTTCTCAGACTCTCACGTCTGTTCATATACAGGGTAAGAATTCCTAATCCAAAAATCCAAAATGCTCCTATGTCTAAACTCACTGATAGAAAATTCCACACCTGCCTCATATGACAGGTCATAGTGAAATGCACACAGACACTAAAAATACATCAAACTTCCTTCCTATATACACAAGGCATATATCAAGCATAAATATTTTTTAGTGTATTTAGTACAGGGTCTATAGGGTTTCACTATACAGATCAGATTTGTAGTGATACTCCTGTTCTTCAGCCTTCCAAGTGCTGTGATTATAGGTGTGTGCCACCACACCCAGTCTCAATCACCGACTCAACACACCCCGGAGGTGGGGCAGGCACAGCAGGCCGGGGATTGAACCCCAACCCCTGCATCTGCCTAAGCAGGCTCTTTAATTCGCTGAGCTATCTGGCCAGCCCTTCAAATATAAATAAATTTCACATTTAAACTTGAGTTGCATCTCCAAGATATTTCATTATATATGTACAGATATTACAAAATCTGAAAAAATATGTAATCTAAAGGAACCATTTCAGATAAGAGATACTCAATGTGTACTCCATAACCAAGAATTCTAGGCAAAGAAGTACCCATCTCCACCTGTTAATTCAAGCAGAGAGTGTAATAAAAATTGTTGTGGCTTAGTTTGCCACACACCCATCCTTAGGAAAGTTCCCCTCTCTAATGAAGTTATTCACCTATAAGCTGATATTCAGTTGTTTCTGTCTTCACTTACTTTGAAATCCACAGTAGTGTGTTATCTGGTCCCACCACTTCTCATGCCGCAAGGGCTTCCCTGTTGTTTAGGTCTCATTGTTGGTCACATATCTTTGCATAACACAGCTCTCATTTAAATTGCCTTGCGCTAGTATTCTGCCTCCTGATTAGGTCTATGTCTGAGAGAACTTCTTAGGTATAGCACGTGGGGTAAAAGGAGATATGTAATCAGGGAAATTATAGCAGTAAAGACTAATTGAGGTGACTCCTGCTCCTGTCTGTAGAGGATAGTTTCCTTTGGCATGGGACTTTCGGTTTTCTACTCTACTCTTAAATGCCCACCAGCACCACTGTGGTTTCTAAAGTAAATACTCCCCCCATATTGTAATGTCCTAAAATCTCTGTCACATTTTATGTGATACTAAGAATGTCTCTGAACTATTCTGAAGTATATTGGCAAATACAAGGACTTTCCATTATGACATAAGCTAACACATTACTAAATAAGGATGTGAAGAAACTCAGGATTATTTAAAGCAAAAATCCCTCATCTGGAGTATAGATTTCCTAGTAGCTAAGTGTTCAACTAAATGACTTCTGAAATCCTGTCTAATCTCCATATGATATGAAGAATCATAAAAAAAGAAAATATGGAAGTTGGTAAATTCACTGATTTAATTCAGATTTCTGACAAACCTCGGTTTTAGGAATACCTATAGCCGAACATGAAGGAACAAAAGCGATCAATTAGAGGGTGTTAGTAGCTACAGAAAATTCTCTTGCCTTATCTAAACACAAACAGTTGTCCTTTAAATTAGAAACTTCTGTTTATTTTTAAAAATTTATGCTGGCACCTGATCTGGGGAGTGAGCTACACACAGAATTTTAACAGTGATTTGTTTCAGTTTAGATGTCAGAGATTGCTTTAAAAAGATTTGATAAAATCTATAGATCTTCTCCCAAAGTAGATTTGTTTTGCAGCTGTAGGTCCTTAAATCCTTGAAGTTTATCCATTAATCTCGAGTTACAAAATCTTATTTGTTATGATTATATCTTCAGTATTTTTAAGAACTTAGCATATCATACAGAACATATTTCACCAATATTACAGTAATTCTTTCCTATCTCATTTTCCCTCCCACTTATTCATGAAGCATTAATATAGAAGTTCTATGACAAAATGCATCAACCCCTATGGAACAGAAGGACAAAACTCAGATTTATATCCTCATGTCTTTTTGCAAATAGCCATCTTCTAAAAATTCTCAGAAAATATTTTAGATATATTAGAGACTATTCTAGAATTTTTAAAATAATATTTTAAATTATACCATAGTCAGGACAGTTATTTTCAATAGTACCTGCTTCTCTCTGTTTGTTCACTTAGATGTACATCACTAGAATTTTCAGTGTCAAAATCAGAACTAGGTAAATTTAAAAATGGAAGATCTTACATATGCAAATTTGGTCTTGATTTAATGTGTATATAACAAGTCTCAAGATGATAGCAGAATAGCAGGAAATTATTACTCTTTTGGTCATTTGGACTTTTAGTTCTTGGTTTCATTTTTCAATAAAGTGCACAATATCAAAATATCCACCTTTGTTCCTTGTTCATTAGCCACATTAATGTGCTGCCAAAATCTGCCTGCATCTGCTCTCGTTCCTCCAATTTAATGCCTTGTTACAAATTCATTATGAGAAATTTGCATTGTCTTTCAGATTTTACCCCTCCGTTCTGTCCTATATGGGGCTACCTCAGATTTCTTCCCAAAATCTCAGCAATCATTTACTTCTCTGCAGCTGCATTATGGGTGGTTCACAATGCCAGCATGCTTTAGAATCTGGCCCTAGCTTACCCCTTCTGTCACCACCTGCACCATTCCTTCCGAGAGAGCCTACCTCCCACGCACTAGCTACATCATGCCAATCGCCTTTCCTAAAATAAGTTAGCATATGACCCCTGCTACAGTTGGAACCATGCTGTTTTCCTCTCCTGCAATGGCTTTCTATCACTCTAACATGCCTTTGCTTTGCCATATGGAAAAGTCTTATCCGGCAATAGCACCATACAAATGTCACATTTTATTTTCTCAAATACATGGAAGTCAAATATCCCCTCTCCTCTGTGTGAAAATATTATTTTAGTTATGACTTATACTCTCTGTGTCTGCTTTCTCATCTGTAAAATGAATCTATTCATAGTATATAATCTGAAGAATTTTCCTACATAAGTATAATGCAAACTCTGCCAAGTATCTTCTGCATTTTATGAAGTAGTTTTAAATAATTTCAGATAAACATCATAATAATTATTTTAGCTAATTATCTCTATTTTGCCAGTTCTGAAGGTAAATAAAACTGATGCACAGAAGTGTAAATTGACTGATCTAAAGTTGCACGTGTAATCAATGGCAAGACTGAAAGAAACATCCAGATCTTCTAGTCTCCAATACCACACTCTTCCCAATATACTATGTTGGTTCCTGGGTACTTTCTTACTCTGCTTTGTTCCCTCGGCACCTATTACAGTATGCTGGATATGGTTGGCAATGAATATATGCAGGTCGAAATAAATTGTTCAATTTCTTCGTCTGAGATACAAGTGAAAAATGTTGACAGTCTATGTTCTATGGAGTACCCATAGATATCTTGCTAGCTGAAATCAGCATCTTTTTGATGTAACCATTTGAACAGTTGTGAACTCAAATGACCATATACTGTGATATGAGTTCTATTTCTCCACCTTGACTATAAAGTCATTGTGAATCTTCATCAATGACTACTGAAACTCAAAGTACACCATATCCACAGTGTTCCCTCTGGCCATCAATTGAGGATTCCTTTCAGAAGACAGTCATAGTAGCATCACATATTGATTCCAACATCATATCAATTTCTGTTGACCACCATTTTCTTTCTAATTAAGTTAAATCTTAATATTTTTTTTCCTGGAGATTAACATTTTGGAGGCTCTTGAAAATTTGAATACTATTTGCCAGTATCTTGCCTTTGGGACAATTCCATAATTTCTCAGAGAATTAGAGATGGCTAAGAATATGTGAAGTTTTGTCATTAGAAGCTAGCTCTTTCCTTTCCTGAGTGAGTACCTATGTACTGCAAGTTTTATGTACCAAGAGAAACCAAGTGCTTCAGTGCTTCCCTACTCAATACCAGTGTAAGAAACAATGTTAGTGATCTTTCTCTGGGGATTTCTAAAACCCCCCCATCAATCAAAAGTTGCTCATTCTCCTTGATAAGTGTGGATATATTAGATGCCATCTAGATATTTATTCCAGCCTGAGATGCATGGATGTACCAGGTGTCTGGACATATCAATGCTTCTCCTAAAGCTTTTGCTTCAGCTTTGTGTTGCCTTAAAATGATGAGTACAGTATTCTAAGATGTGCAAAATGTAACTGTCTTGTCAAATCAATAGATGAATTTTCAGAGAGACCAAAAATTCTGTCAACTCATTCAGGCTTTCAAAGGCTATGCATTTATTGCCTTTCAATCAACCCAGACACCCAGAATAAATTGAAGGAGAAAAAATTTCCAGGGTAGAATTTACAGGCAGAGGTTATCCTGATGAAAAATGCAAATAGAGGAGAGAACCAATAAAATCAAATTTTTTAAATCCTATTATCTCGTTTTAGTCTCTACTCACCTCTGCACAATTGTCCATTACAACCTAGTTTCCAGTGTCATTTTAAATACAGCTGACATTGATTCTGATCTTAAAGAATTTATTTCCCATTACCAAGGCATGACAGTAGTTCCAGCTTGGGCTATGTCATTTCTGCTGGGACTAATCAGCTAGCTATTTTTCCAACTAGATGGCATAATCACTAGTCATTCTGTGAAGTGTCTGTAAATTCTATGTCAATGACTCCAACACAAGTGTGTTGCTCACTTACAGGTGCTTCATTTTCCATTATACAGATTACAGGAAGAAAGTAGAAGAGGTAGCATCATTCCTTCCTGACTAATGCTGTATCTTTGTAGGTTGGTTTCCTGAACATCCACTACCTAAAAATAAGAATAATAGCCACTTTGAAAATGACATCACTTACATAGGAAGTAATGACCTCTTCTGTGTATAATATCTTTAATGCCCTTCTAAAAGTTTATGTTTCTATAAGTACATTCTCAATTTGATATATTTGTTTATATAATTATCCTTCTAATTAGATGTTGGTCCATTAAATTAGTTTCTTACAAAAAATGAGTTAGGAACTAAAAGTAGACAAACAAGTTCAGTTCATCATCCTTCTACATCTGATAGTCTTACATGTTGAGATGCCCTAACAATAGCATCAATATCCCACAATGTCTGTTTCCCTCCAGTCCTCTAAAGTAGCAGTTACTTAACTCTAAAAACTTTAAGGACTTCAAGGTATATGACCTTACTTGGCCATTATTAACTGGAGACCACTGTACTAAAGAGTAGTAAGTGCAGAGGCTCTGACTTCCGGTGGCCAAGGATTTTGGACAGCCTTGCATCCCTGGTTCTTTGACTTTAAGTAAGTTACTTCTTTATGTGTCTACTTCCTGTCCTTTAAAGTACAACCACTAAAAGAACCAACCTCCTTCATTACCTCCTGATGTAATGCAGGTAGAGTGCTTATCACAATGCTTGGTCCATAGTGAGCACATCGCATGTGATTTTATGTGAAGTATTTCCAAAACTCACATTGTAAGTCTGATAAAGATGAATCTAAACTATCCAAAAACCTTAACTTCCTGCCTCTGTATAAGTACCCGTAACTATGAGAAAGCAGTATTTCATCAGCAATATTTCAGATTATCTCCTGGAAGTTATATGAGCTCTAGAATAATAAATGATTTCTTCTGAATATAGAAAATGCATTTATTTCTGGGAACTTTTCCCCTGCTTTAGTGTCCTGAATATTGATTTGATTATAAGGGACAAAATACGAATGAAATATGTCATCTGTCCCTTTAATAAAAGAAGCACATACCAAATAGTTTTCTTTGGAATTGATTTAGCATCACAGCAAGACTAATATTGCCCTTTAATGTAAGAAATGAAGTAGGGGAGGGCTAACTTGATGCTGTTGATTTCTGGAATAAATGAGATGTCTAGACTTCTGTGGACCATAAGCCTGTGCATTTCATAGGAACATCTACACACCATCTCTTAAGCCCTGTAGGGAAGGCTGGCTACCACTGTTGCTTAAACCCTACTGCATCTCTCTAGGCACCATTCAGAAAAGATTCTTTTGACTCTTCCCAAATAGAGGAAAAGGGTCAGGACTTGATTTCACATCTGCTTATATGTTGGCTTCTGTATATACTTCATCTACTTCCATAGTGAGGAGTAATAGTACTTCAGGGCTTGAGGAGTCAATCATGTCTTTTTTCCATCTCTTTATAAATGCCCTTGCTAAGCTCCATCATCACTGGAATAATGTCCTTATCACAAACTTTTTTGACACTCTTTATTTCAACAGAAGAATCATCTAATGAGCTTATAACCCTTTATAGTAATAGACAAAGAAAAACTTTAGGCTGCTCTCTCTCCCTCTCCCTCTCCCTCTCCCTCTCCCTCTCCCTCTCTCTGTCTCTCCATCTCCCTCTCTCTCACCTCTCCTCTCTCCCTCCCTCCTCCTTCCTTCTCTCTGTCCTTCTCCCTCTTTTTCTTTCCCTCTCTCTCTTTCTCTGAGCTAACAATGGACAAGAGATATCTCTAAGTTGCTATGATAGAAACATCACTTCTCAGCTTTTAGTTGGCTATTACCTAGAGAAACTACTATGAAAATAGTCATTTGACTACAAGTCAATACATAGCAGCATTTTTACCTTCCTTTACCAGGCACTTTACACCTGGCAGTTTTTCTCCCTGGGGTGTTTATTGTCTTTAGGGATTTCTATGGACCACACTTGTATCTCATGGAGATTTATGATCAAGCATTACTTTTGTCACCTTCTATCATAAATAATAAGGTGTATCCTTTGACTCTGTTTATCTTATTTATCCATGACCTCATAGCACTTAACACAACTTGTCACTATTTTATACATTACTTTGTGCACAGCTCTCCACAACAATAATAAACCTAAGTTCTTAGAATGATTTTAGTCATATGGTGGAAATTAAATAAGCATTCCTTTTTTGAAAAGTGAATGAATTTATAAATGTTTTGCATGCTTTATACCAAGACCAGAACATATTCCTTCTTTGGGACAGAGTTCTGGTTCCTTTAAAAGGTGTTTAATTGATGAAAATGTATAGCCAGTAAAGTTATAAAATTTCTTTTACTTTCCAAGTTCCGCTGATTGTGTATGCTGAATTTTTCTTTCTTTTGCTTTTAAAATGACTACACTGATGGCTGACACATTCTCTCACATGCTATCTTATTCAGTTTTTAAAAATCAACATATGTTTAACTTGTACCCCACTTGTACCCAGTTCTAGTGGCTAGAGCTCTAGAAGCACAATCAAGAGACACTTGATTATTACTTAGTAGTTTTGAATATATTTAATAGTCCTCAACAGCCCCTTCTCAAATGTCCCTCAAACTCATGACTCCTTATAGAAGTCATGAAAACAGAGAGGCTTAATAGAGGCACATCTGGTGGGGAGAGTTGCACAATTCTATTCCACTGTCAGCACTTTGTTTCTTATTTGACCTGTGATGTTGGGCAGCCAGCCTAATTACCGAGTGCTCCAGTTTCCTCTGTAAAAACAAGATAAATAATAGGACTTGCCTTTGATACTCATTAGTCACTCATAGTTGAACTTGCACTGAATTTTTTTTTTAAATTCTTTGAGAGGCCTCAGAGAACTTGTGTACCTTGTCCTTGGAGAGACCACGGGTACCATGAAACCATGTAGACTGGAAAATCAATCTACTTCATAGAGGATACAAATAAACTGGTGACTGGAGAGAAATACTCCTGCCTTATTTCATGAGCTGTGTCAATTTTTTTTTCATTTACTATAACACAATATATATTAACACTTCTCTGTATCCCAAATAATATATAACATCATGTACTTGTTAAATCCATTTTTCTCTTTAATTTCTTTGCAGTTGACTTATTGTTGATACCTATGCTAGCATTTTCTGAAGTTTTTTTTGTTTGTTTGCTTGTTTGTTTCCAGTTGATAAGACCTGAAACTTGAAAAACACAGTCTAGAGACACTTGATTATATGGCCTGGAGGGCCCTTCCAGGTGGCTGAAACTTTTTTATGATTGGTGGAATTAATAGTAATTGTTAAACTCTTTCAAGAAAATATCATGGAAATGTAAGGCATTGTTATTAACTTACTGATTTATTAAGAACTAATATCTTCTCTATGGAATCTTTTTTGTCTTTTCATTGAAAAGATATGGAGAGTGATGCAATTTACCCAATGTCTCATAATGACCAGATCCCAAGCACCTTGGCACAGTGGAGAAACATTAATTTCTGTGGGACTGAACTCTAGGACAGAAAAGTGCTGGCACCTGGCACCTTCACCAAACTTCAGAGCTCTGTTGGTGGACCGTGGTGAATTAAAAGCCAAAAGTAGACATGGATTGACAGGAAGGCACTCAGTAGGTGAAAAGGGGAGTGAAGCTTAGCACCAACAACCCACACTGTCATCTCCCACAAAGGGCTGGAGGATTGCTGAGCAGAAGGCCCTGAGCAGTCTCGCTGCCCACACAGTGGAGATGTGCTGCAGGAGCCTGAAAGACATTTTGTCCCCAAAAGGATCTTTTCCCTTTTGCATTCATAAGTCACATCTCCTAATCATGCCATCCAGTCCTAAAATTTTTTAAAGGCTGGAACTCTGCTAGTGAAAATTCATAGGCACCTGCTCTTGATTTACTTCCTGCTTAGAATAATTTTACACAGCTGTGATATCGCAGAATGACTCTGTTCAAAGTACCAAACATCGAAGTTCAGTTAAGAATGGAAATGCTGGGTGTTTGGATTGTAATAATTTCAGCTATTCCTTTTTTTTCCCCCTAGTACCATTAGTAATCTGTCATTCTAATAATAATAATTCCCTTTTGACATCATGAAGGGAAGAAGAAACTGTCATTGACATCAAAAATGAGGTGATATTTCAGCAGTATTATTTCACTGAAGATAAAATGGAAAGCTTTATTACTCTCCATGCCTTAAAGAAAGCTGAACAAGGCATATGCTGACCCTAGAGCTTATCTACTTCAGTTCCTCCCAGCCTGATATGAAATAACTAATTTTAATTGTTCCAACTACTTTCAGAATAGAGCTTTTTCCCTGAAGCTTTATAACTATATACTGGGAACTTTTTTTTTTTTTTAAAGTAAGCTTTCTTGAAAAAACAAAAGTCCAAAGTAACCAAGAATGTTTTATAGTTTTCACTCTTGAACATTGCCTTTTGTTGACAGTATTTAGGAACTGATTTTACTCAATCATGCAGTCAATACTGATTGTGTATTGCACACTACACTGGGTGTTATGAAGACAAAGATGGATAAAATCACCTCTTTGGCCCAGGGAGCAGAGTCTAGAATTAGGTAGATGCACAAAGACATGATTCTGAGGGAGTACTACGTGTGCTGTGGTGGAGAAGCGTTTGCGGGCAGTAGGATGAAGTAAGTTGATCTGTGTGGTGGAGAAGGAGAGTATCTCAAAGAGCATCATTTTAGCCAGATATTAAAGAAAGGTTCACCCTGAGGAGACAGTGGATTAGGAAACTCCCCAGAGAGGGAACAGCATGAGCGGAGAGATGAAGGCAACAAGCGCATGGAGCAGAAGGAATGTGGTGCTGAAGGCACCTAGGGGAAGACACCTGAGCTAAGGAGTGAAGTCAGAACTTCCATTTCATGCAATCCCACCCCCGTTAGATAATCAGAGGTTAAACAAGTGTGGAAATTCAAAGGATTTCTTAATTTTAAGAAAACGAAGATGGTTCTTTAACAAGGAGACCACGAAGGCTGTACTTAGCCTATGAGATAAAAGAATAAATATGTAGGTTTAAATAAGTCTTTTGAAAATTCCACTTCTCAGGATTTTCTCAGTTTATTTTTCCTTCTGCCAATCTACAAAAATGACAATGTTTCTCTGAAACTTAAATTGCTCATATAGACATTCTGAGAGGAAGAATCATCTAGCAAGGATAGGTGAGGGGGGAGAGCCACAGGCATTGAAATATCGGGTTACAAAATGAACTGAAGCAGGAAAGCTCCGTCATCTGAGTGCTGGGTCTATGCATCACTGAGTATTTGGGTTCTCAGAAATCCCTAGCAAAGCCCACCTTTCAAGTAACATAAACTTCTCTTTAGATAAACTACTTGGTAAAACTCCAAGTCTTTCAAGATGACTTCTTTTCTCAGTAGAAAAAGTGTGAATTCTTCAACTGACTTCTAGTTTTTTGTTGACCAGTTAGCCTTTAGAGTAATTATAGTAATCTTTGTAAACAGCATCATCTGAGCACCTGATCTCTTTGTTCCAGACATGCTTCCTTATAGTGCATCTGTAGTTAAACAATGCTCCCATGAACAGTTAATGATGATATGAAATATCAGTTCTATAACTGTGCAAAAATTCAACTATGTAAGTTTTTTTAAAAAATCAAAAACAGCATATAGATAATGGGTTTTCAATCTTTCTTTCTCCTAAGAAAATAAATTTTTATATTCCCAGGTTGAATGCTTAATTGTTTCTTTCAATAAACTTTCAAAAATAATTGAAAAAATAAAATATCTCCATTCTCACTATTTTTATAGTATCTACATAGGCTTTATCTTTGATCAAAGATAATGAAAGATTCTGGCATTTTGTGTTGCAAGTCACTAGCTGAGTTGCTTTTTATCTGCTTGGCTTTATTTATTTTTCACTTTCAAATATCTTTTTCTTCTCCAGATAATCAATGTCTCAATTGCTCTCAAACACATCTACTTCTGGTGTAACCCCATGGACTCCTCTCCTAAACCAAGCAAATGCCATTTAAGAGTAGATCTTTTGTTTAAGTCAGCTCTCATGATTGAAGAGAAAATCGCATTCCCAGTTGGCTCTTAGCACTTTTTCATTACCATACGGAGAGGCTAGAAAATTGAACTGGACACAAATGGGTTGGGGTGTGTGTCTGGTTTCTTTGCCTGTACTAAAGCAACACAGATCTGATACACAATAAACAAACATGCATTATGGGTTGTTTTCAGTCACTTTATAGACACTCGCATTCATAAATTTTGAAACGGTTGTAAGAAGCAGACTTTGATGGGACCAAACTCACAGACGAGCTTTCGATCACTGGAACAACCACAGTCTAAGTTTATGCTGACAATTTATCAGCCCTTCTCCACCAAGGAAAATTGTTTTTTAGTGCTTGCCTATTAGCAATCACATGCATAATATGAAATTGAGTTTTGGGGAGGACGGCCTACCATCTGTCTTTCTGATTTTTTTTTCAGTGTTTCATGCCCAAGTTCAATTCTCTGTGTATCAGAATGCTTCAAAATAAGCTTCACCCATAATATGGGCACTTAGCAAGAAAAATGGCCCAGATACCAATGTGATTTTTTAACTTGCAGATTTTTAAAAAGGAAAAGCATTGACACCCCAATCTGCACATTACCTTTTGAGTGCACTTCAAATTCTGCCTGCCTGTCGAAGGCAGTGTTGGTACGGCTGGTTCTTTGTAAAGAACAGTTCATTAGTATACTTCAAGCAGTGTTAACACATTTTTCACAAGAATAATTTAAAAAGAAAGCAGGATGCAATGTGAGGTTAAGAAAATGGACCTCTAAATGGCCGATGTGAAGAATGAAAAAGATGTATATAATTCGCTCTCCAAGTTCCAATATGCTAAGTTTTTTTTATCAATAACATTGTTTTCTGCAGTAATACCTGCCTCGGGAAAAACGTCTCTGTTGCTGTCAGGATTATATTTTTGAAAATATGCTTAAAATGATTCTGTTAAATTGATTTCTTTTTTAAAAAAAAGTACCTTCTACAGTGTAGAAGGATTGCTCAGAAGAACACTCCCAAGCCTTTTATGTGTAACTGCATTTGTATGGCAGGGCATTTATTATGCTATAAATTCCATCACTGATTTTGGCCAGTTCGGATTGATTCTGCAGTAACTGTAAGTAATGAACCTTCCACAGCCAAAGAGGGGGAGGAAGAGAGGAGGAGCCAACATACTCATGGCTATGGGAATACAAATTGTAGGGTTCATTTAGTCATAGCTTTTATCATATCATGCAGCCAATACCCTACAAAGCAGGAAAATATATCCAGAAAAATCTTCAGGTTCTTTGATCTGAATTCAGCAGCTACAACAGGAAAATCCAATGAGAATACTTCTTGAGGGAAAGAAGTGATTTGTTTTTCCCTGGTGCTTTACTTCCTGTATTGTTCCCACTCATCTTCTTCCCACAACCTAAGTGAGGGTAAGTGTCCATGCCACAAAAGCAACAAATAGAGTTCTCCTGCCCTGGGTGCTGTAGTTTGCATCTTGTATGCTCCCTGCAAGGCCAAAATATTCAAGGGCCCCAGATAGAGCTACTGGAAGGTGGCAGAATCATAAGTGATGGGTCCTAGTGGGAGGTCTTGAGGTCTTTGGGGTGTGCCTTCCAAAAGTATTATGGGACTCCTGAGCTCTCCTTGTTCTTTGCTTCTTGGCCATGAGATGGGCAATTTTGATTATTTTGAGTATGTGGCACTTACTGCTGTCATGATGTGCCACCAGAAATCTAAAGTAATAGTGATAGCTGATTATCGACTGAAACCTCTAAAACTGGAAGCCAAACTAAATCTTTTCTCTCAATAAATTGATGATTTCAAATATTTTGTTTAGTGGCAGAAGGCTGACTATTACATTAAGGAAACGTGAGCTCTTTCATTTCCTAGTGCTTAGGGCTGGACAGACTCAGCACAGAAGAGACTCCCAAGGGGTTGGGTTATAATAATCTGCTGTTGAAAAGGTATAGAAATAATATAGTCTGAAGGGTAAAAGCCCAAGAGATGGAGGGATGGGAGACGGAGAGCAAGGAAAGAGGTTGTAGAAAGAATTAAGATGTGCTAAAAACATTTCCAATACCCCATGATGAATGCAATCATTATGTTCTGCAATCATGTGCTAATAAAAACATTGTTTTTTTTTTAAAAAAAAAGAAGACTCCTCTGTTTAGATATTTGTAGAAAGGCAAGTTAGTTGCCAGGCAGCAGTTAATTCCTGAACCTATTAAGAAATTAAGGTAGCTAGTGAGAGGACCAGCAAGAGGAGCACCCATGACCCTAGAGGTGGTAAATGGAGAAGAACCAGATGAACAAACAGGACTCAAGTGACCACAGTAAAGCAGTACATCCACCATTAGAGCACTAAGGATATTCTTCAAAATTGAGCACCAAGGAAAGAGAGCATAAGAACTCTAAGTACAATCTGGGTTCATAAATATCAAGAGAAATAGAACAGAATGAGTCTTTGGTCAGAAAGCAAGAATGGGATATGGAAAAGAATGACACAGGACAAAACCTCATTTAACATATTTCATGTACTATGGAAGCCAAGAAATTGTTTGTTCCATTTCTGTCAGTTTCTGCAGCTCTCTGACCTGAATGCTTCAGAACAGAGAAGGGAGAGGCAGTGGGGTGAGGCAGTGCAAAGTGTTGGCTCTTCGGCAACAGTGTCTGGGTTTAGGGAATCATAGTGTCCATCGAATGTGGGCAGGCATCATTTTGTCATCTGGGATCTGTTTCTTCTGCCTCATTCCACTGACTTTTCAAGAAGATGGAGTACAAGCATCTAATCCATGTTAGAGAATGGCAGGGCCTCTTTGCTGTCTTTTGTCCCCAAAAATGAACACCATAAATTCTTCTCAGAGTTCTCCCCTTTGCTCTTTTCCTTCTCCTTCCTTAAAATCATGGAATAACAGCTTATGTGTCTATGGGTGTGGTTTTTGAAAACTGTAGTGTAAATCTGATGTAATGAACCACTTAGGGTCTCTTTGAAGCATACAATTCTCAGATGGCAATAGTAAAGCACACCTGTAATACCAGCACTTGGGAGGCTGAGGCAGGAGAACTGATGAAATTTCAAGGCCAGCCTGAACTACATAGTGAGTTAAAGTTCAGCCTGGACTATATAGCAAGACTTTATCTCAAAAAGAGACAAAAAAACAAAAGGAAAGACAAAGGGGAAGGAGGAAAGAAAAGAGAAAAAATACATTTCTTATTAAAGTAATTCTAGGGGGCCGGGGAGATGGCTCAGTAGAATAAGTGCTTGCCTGGCAAACGCAAGGGTCTGAGTTCAATCCCGGGTTCTGCAAAAAAATAAAATAAAATAAAATAAAATAAAATAAAATAAAATAAATAAAATAAATAAAAAAATAAA
>NW_004524662.1:6023413-6024206 GCF_000260255.1 Octodon degus | reverse complement strand
ATAAAATAAAATAAAATAAAATAAAATAAAATAAATAAAATAAATAAAAAAATAAAGTGCTCTTTTACAGTAATTCTGTGAAGTGCCTGACAGACAAGACCATAGATACAGCAGACAAGTCTTTAGGTACAAACCATGAGAATCAGCTAAATGCAGAAGCCATCATCAGTTATAGTGGGCACACACTGAACAACACAAGCAGGCTGCCAGGCCCAGAGTGGGCATCTCTATTCCAAACGAAAACTGACCTGTGTGCCACCATTGCAAGGTCCTGCCTTAAATCCAATTTTAATAGGGGCAATAATGAATTTTACAAGATTATGAATATTTTTAGCTCCTATCAAAAAGTACTTACTTCCAAATAGTATTGGAAGGTTCTACAGGGAACAACACAATATAAGGCACCTCTAATTCAGTTGTATCTGTTATTTCTAACAGTTGTGTTGGAATTTGAAAATGTCATTTAGAAAGCTAGAATTATTAAAGGTGTGGAAAGGCTGGGGAACTTCCAAAACTGATTGGGATATATTCTAGGGATCAAAGAGAAATATAAAATGGGCCTAGGACAAAGAGAAGCATGCTTATATGTCCTTCCAAAACTAAGCAATTCTGTAGACATATTTATGACCAATTACGATTATTACAGGGCCACTTGGTAAGTCACATAAAAATTGAATAGTAAAATATTTGCACAGAACTTGATTCACACCTGTCCTTGGAATGTGCTACCTTAATAGAACCAACAAAGAGGAGAAATTACTAGAAGTTTTAAATTATGAAGAGCTGAGATATA